>NC_056739.1:1011523758-1011791258 GCF_019279795.1 Protopterus annectens | reverse complement strand
ACACACACATATTTCACCAAACAAACCATTTATTCTAACTCTAGCACTTAAACATTCACACAAAACTTCACATTCACTATTGCCTTAAATCACGCTAACCCTTATCCATATACAATCCCCCCATCTCTAAAGGAACCTTTACTCTATAATCCCATGCATTTGATATTTATTTACTGACATTTGATTGCCAGGAAAGTCTGACTGTTTTCAATGGAGGTGTGGGGGAGAAAACATCCAAAGTATTACAAAACATTTTAAGAACAGTTTTACAGTCTGATAAAATACACATTCGCATTAAAAGGCAAAAGCAGCACACAGTTTATCAAATGACCAATTAATCTTTTAAGAAGAGCTGAATTGCACATATTCAGAAACATCACAATACAGCCCTCTCTCCTTTATCTTATCACTTCAAAAATGTGATTGGATACCACTAAAGTACCTCAATCTGGATGAAGCCGTTCACTTCTTCAGTAGCATCTTCCTAAACATCCTAAACACACATGTCCCCATAAGAAATGCCAGAGTCAAAACACAGTACTCCTCTAGTCTACAAAAAAGTACCAGGGCACTAATGAAAATCAGACATAAGGCCTGGGAGCACTGGCGCTTAACAAAAACTCCCTCCTCTAGATGGGTGAATCCTAGAGTTGCGCAACAAGGTCAAAAAGCAAATAAAAGAAGATAAAACCCAATATTATCAGTCTGCCCTAAACTCCTCCCATCACAACCCTAAGCAGTTCTTTTCCACAATAAACTCCATTCTTCACCCAGGTAAAGTAGGCAGCCCCCCCCCCCCCACCTACCACTCCCCCTTTCTCTAGCGGTATTGGTGACTCATTCAATAAACACTTTACTGAAACCATTCTGTGTTTGAGTAAACAACACAACCCTCTACCCACCTTCCCTACATCAAAATCAAATACTCTACCTGCAGTCTTTTCTTTTTCATCAGTACCTACCTCCTATAAAAAAACTTCTATTGCAACTTAAGCCTACAAAACTTGCAGCTGACAATGTCCCCTCTGAATACCTAAAAATAGCATCAGAATCCCTAGCTTATCCAGACTTTATCTTAATTAATCAGTCCTTATGAGAAAGCTATGTCCCCAATCTGTGGAAAATATCCCACGCCATTCCCCTCCATAAAGGTGGCTCTTCCACTGAACTTTCCAATTACCGCCCCATAGCCATCCTTTCTCCACTTTCCAAGATACTTGAGAAATGCATCCATTCTCAAGTCTCACACTACCTCTTAGCTAGTAGCCTCCTCTCTAGCACCCAGCATGGCTTCAGGCCATACCACAGCACTACAAGTGCCTTGCTCTCTTTCACTAACGCTATCCTTCATCATATCAGATATACTAACTAACCACACCCTCTCCCTCTCACATTAATCATATCCCCTCCCATTGCTAATTACCACCTGTTTTTCCTTACTTTCAATTACCTCTACCGATTTCTCCTACCACACCCTACACCTATTATCCTTCCACACTTAGCATACCTCCAAACCAATAACTACAACCTAAAAACTTACCCTCCCAGATGCATTTAGCACCCTACTCAACGTTCTTACGGAGGCTACTCATACTCTTACTTCTACCACCCCTAACTTTAGCTTACCTGCTAACCTCCTATGAACACCCAATATATCCACAAACACTCCACCCCAACACACTATCTACCTCTCCTATTTTACCTACTCCCATTAACCATATTAATGTAACATCCATTCCTAGCTATCTACCAGCAAAATTCCATAGGATTACCCACATTAAATATGACTCTCCCAAACCAAGAAAATCTCTCACTCTATATACTAAATTCCCAGATCTTAAACTTCTATCTCTACAACTCTTAGTGAAAGATGGTGACATTCATCCCAACCCAGGCCCTATTACTACTACTACTACTACTACTCAACTCCATAACCCCAACCTCCATCCTATCCAGTCCTTTACTAAACCACTTAACTCACTGCTATTAGCTCACCTCAACATACGTAGCCTTAACAATAAAGTTTCCCAACTCCATGCTCTTCTGGATATCTACTCCTTCGACATTCTTTGTTTAACAGAAACTTGGTTAAAACCCTCAACTAAAGACAATGAAATCATCCCACCTGGCTATAATATTTTACGACTTGACCATAAAACCAAAAAAGGTGGCGGTGTAGCAATCCTTTTTATATCCAGCCTACAGATTACTACCTACAACTTGTTACCACCTCATGTCTCCAATGCTGAAATTCTTATTACCAAGCTCCAACTTAACAAAGTCAAATCCATTTTTATTATCTGTACCTATCTCCCTCCTGGTAATAATATTGAAACAATAGAAAATATCCTCTGTTACCTATCTCATAATTTACCTCAAGAAACCATCATCCTAGGTGATTTTAACAATGATTGGAAATGTTTTAGCAGTCTAAACCCTACAAGCCATATAAACCTTTTTGGTTTTTCACAAACCATTACTACCACTACCAGGATACACAAGCCTAATAATAAAGAAAGTATCTTAGACTGGATACTCACAAATAGTCATCTCCAGACATATGAATCTGGTACCCTCCCAGATGATGTAAGTGACCACTCACTAACATACATCATCAGGCATAAAACCAACCTACCCAACCCAACCATATCTAGAACAATTAGAACCAAGGAAAACTTTAACACTGACCTATTCCAAGGGAAACTCAGAACATGCAACTGGTCTCCCTTAAAATACCTCCCACTAGAGGAAGCTGTCAATTACTTTAATTCTAACTTCCTAGCCATACTAGACCACCATGCCCCAACTCGCTCTATAAGAATGAGAACTAAATCTGCCCCATGGCTTTCAAAAGAAACCAGGCAAAAAATCCAACTCAGAAATAAATACTGGAACAAATCAAGATCAACTAAACACCCAGTAGATCAACAAAACTTCAGGCAACTAAGAAATGAAACTAAAAAAGCAGTGCAGTCTGACAAAATAAACTACTACTTACAATTCTAACAGACCCACCATAATCAACCACAAAAGCTCTGGGCAAGTATTGATCAATTATTACACCCAGGTCAATCCATCACACCACACCCACAAGACACAGACCAAGATAATCCGAAACAGACAGCTAATACCTTTAATACCTATTTCACTGAGGCCATACAACATTTTACTAATCAGCTATCTATTCAGGACGTACCTATATCCAACTATACCACTAACCCACCTCCTCCTTTTCGCTTTCAACCTGTACCAACTACATACATTCTAGCCCTCATCCAAAAGCTCAAACCATGTACCCCCTCAACTGACAAGATTCTGACTGAATACTTACAAAAGGCAGCCAATTCTATTGCATACCCCATTTCCATTCTTATTAATAGAACTATCACTGAAGGACACATCCCAAGCATATGGAAGGTCTCCCATATTATTCCCCTTCATAAGGGAGGTAACTCCACTGGACTCTCCAACTACTGTCCCATTGCCCTTCTGTCTCCCCTAGCTAAAATCATGGAAAAATGTATCCATAAACATTTTGTAGACCACCTAATCCAATATAACTTACTTTCCAACTCTCAGCATGGTTTCAGACCCTCACACAGCACTACTACTTCCCTTCTCTCCTTCACTCACTGTATCAACAAAAACCGCAACCTTAATAGGCTTTCATCTGCACTTTTTATAGATCTGTCTAAGGCGTTCGATATGGTATACCACCAGACACTTATAAATATCCTCAAATCCCTGTCACTGGATGCATCTGCAATAAAATGGTTCCAGTCCTATCTAGAAAACAGACAACAGGCAGTACTTTGGCATAATATTTTATCTACCCATCTACCCATTAACACAGGGGTCCCCCAAGGGTCCATTTTAGGACCCTTACTATTTTCTATATTTATCAACAACCTTCACCTAGCAATCCCCAAGCTACATGCATACAATATGCAGATGATTTGACACTTATATGCACAGCCACATCCATACCTGAGCTTTACTCCCTTACCAAAAAGGTCTTTAACACAGTTGAACTATGGTTTACTCAACACTGTCTCCTTCTAAACCCTAAAAAAACTAAACTCCTCCTTTTCACTCCTACAAGTAAGTCCCCCCCAATAAACCTCACAGTAACATCCAATAACAACACTCTTATATCCCCAGACTCAACTACCAAACTACTTGGTATCACCATTGATAACAACCTTAACTTTGACACTCACATTAATAATACCTTAAAATCTGTTAACAGAAAACTGGGCTCTCTCTACAGAATCAAATCCTTTCTCTCTCCTGCAGCAAGAATAACTATTGCTCACACTCATCTAATTTCTACTCTCCTCTATGCCTCACCCATATACACTAACCTCTCTAAAACCAACCTTAATAAAATGGAAAGTGCCTACAATAGCATAGCCAGATTTGCCACAGTAAACCCTTTCAGAACCCACCACTGTATTAACCTAAAGCAACTAGGATGGCTTGAATTACAAAATCAGCTTAAATTCCACCAACTTACCATGGCCCACAAAACCCTCTACCATCCTATGGATACCCCTATACTATCCACCCTCATTGTCCCCTACAACAATCTTAAGACCTTACCTTCATCACAAAGACTGCTGGTAAATATTTGTAAATCTAACAACAGGGCTGGAGGCTCTGTCTTCTGTAATACTGTTGGAATATCTTGGAACCTTCTTCCTACTGAACTTTCCTCTGTTCCCTCATTATCACTCTTCAAAAACAAACTGAAACTTTTTTTTAGAACACAGTGGTTATGCCCCTGTACTAAACCTGGCTGATCTGTTACCTTTCCTCCTTGGATCTACCTACTCTCCTCTTTTCTATATTCCAGTTCCTTTTCTTAGTAACAACTAACTTATTTCCTTTCTGGATCTTATTATCTCCTCTTAACTTCTTTAATCAAACCTGTTTTAACACATATTCTGAATATTGCAGCTCATACTTTTGTTATCCTTTTTTATACCAACCCGCCTTCTAATAACTTTTCTACTCAGCTGTTATCTTTTACATGTTACAATGCAACTATATCTGTATTATGTTAAGTGTTTTTTTACTTAGCACTACACTAAGAACAAACAACCAATGAGATTATTCCTTATCTTTTTTTGTAGCAATGTTTAACATGAAATTAATCTTGTATATGTTATTATATTTGTGCTTCCTCGGAACTTACTTCCCTGGAACTCCGAGATTTCTCCTGGTCTTTCTTTCTAAGAATGTTTAACATCAATTTAATCTTTGTATATGTGATTATATTTTTTGTGCATCCTTGGAGCTTATCTCCCCAGGCCTCTACTGAAAATGGACATAAATCCAGTTAGACTAGCCCGGTCAACAAATGTAAAATAAAATAAAATAAATAAATAAATAAATAAATAAATAAATAATGGCCTGTTCTGCTCTGCTATATGTCTGTATCTATCCAAGGCTTTTGACATGGTCTCACACAAACTACTAATCTCTATTCTCACTAACCTGTCCTTTTCCCAATCAGCTACTGATTGGTTTCACAGCTATCTAACTGCCCGCCAATAATCAGTTGTCTGGCATAATGACCTGTCTCCTCGACTTCCTGTAACACTCGGTATTCCCCAAGGCTCCATCCTTGATCCCCTATTATTCTCACTCTTCCCAAAAATCTATTCACAGCCACCAAACATGCGTCTCTTATACAATATGCAGATGACTCCACCCTCCTCTGTTCAGCACCAACTATACCAGAACTTCACAAGATCACACAGGAAGCCTTTTCATCCGTAGAAAGCTAGCAATATAATGCCCAGTTATTACTCAAACCGAGCAAGACTAAACTCCTTATATTCTAATGCACTAAATCTAACCCAATTATCCACCACTTTAATATTCTAGCCAAAGACAATACCATCATCTTCCCAACAGAACACACCAAACTACTTGGTGTTGAGATTGATATTCTCAGATTTGGCATTCACATTTCTCTTACCATAAAAAAGGTTTACAAAAAACTAGGTGCATTGTACCGAAACAAACAATTCCTCACCAAGACAGCCAGAATTTCTGCTACCAATTCCCACCTAATCTCCATTTTACTCTACACCTCTCCTATACTTACCTGCCTTAGACAAACAGACCTAAAAAAGTTCAAGGCTTGCTACAATAAAATTGCTAAGTTTGCCACTTGTGGATCTTATAGCAGCCACCACTGTATCTCACATAGAGAACGTGACTGGCTTGAACTCGCTTAACTTCTTCACCTGAATCAACTGTTTCTTGCCCACAAGTAAGTAAACCATCCTCTTAAAGTCCCATCCCTTTAAAACCTTCTCCAGCCCTATTGCTCCACTAGACCACTATGGTCCAGCAGCAAAAATCTACTTCTAATGACCAAACCCAAGAACTCAGCAGAAGCACCATTCTTCTGCGTCATATCCAGATTATGGAACAATCCCCCCCCCTCTATAGCCACACTACCTTCTTGCAATCACTTCAAGACTGCACTAAAAATTTACTCAAAAAGTCTTTGGTTATGCCCATACACCAATCACGACTAGTAACCCTCCTTTTTACCTCCCCTTCTACTTCCCTCCCCTGCCTCACACCATCTGATCATTGCATTCCTTCCTCTGCAGGCTCTGGCTCACCCTTTACCCTGCCCTTTCCTCCTCACTCAATCTCTCAGTCCTGTTATAACATGCTTAACTACCTCACTTCATCTCAACTCCAAATACACATCCAACTGACTTACACCTAGCTTCCTCTCACTACCACGTATACTACTCATTCAGTCTCCTCTCTTACTCCTCTATCTTTCCCTTCCATCCCATTAGCCCTTCTAGCTTGTTCCACCTTCACATGCAGCATCTGCTTTATATCTGTTTGAGTTTAGTGCAATATTTGTATATAGGATTTAGGTATATGAGTTTAGAACAGTATCTGTTTGAGCTTAAAACTATCTGTATATACATCCTACCTTTATTCCTACCCTCTAGCTAGATATTGGTATATCTGTTCATTATTATGTTTCATATTGTATGTATAGCTAATGTTTGCTGCAGTATGTATTATTTGCTATTGTATGTATATTCAATTGTTCTTCATGTACTCTGTTATTGTTCTGTGGAGCTTTTTTTTTCCCCGGGCCTCCACTGAAAAAGGACCTGTGTCCAGTTGGAATTTACCGGTAAACAAATGTAAATAAATAAATAAATTTCACATTTAACTGACAGCTAATTTAGTTGCATGGCAGTATGAGAGAATTACAATGAAGTACGTTGCATATATTTGTTTAAACTCTGGAATTCAGAGCATGGTAACAGTAAGCAACAGCCTTTGTCATAAGGTATGAATCCAAGTCTCAGGCTAATGTGGGGGGATCAGTTTACAGTGTGTGTAAAAAATTATTTAACTATTATTACATGTGCTTAAAGCAGGCTAAACTTTTATTATTAAAACAGTAATAAGAGTGAGGTCCTAGTAAAGTAAAAATCATAAATACAAATGTCATTAGTCAGATACTGAAAGGCTAAATGGGTTGTGAGGCATGCGGGTAAATCAGTTAAGTTTGTAATACACTATGAGTAGCTTTATAATGCTAGACACTGTTGTGATGAATCACTTTAAGGATGGGCATATTGAACAAAAGAGTTACAGCGGTGGTATATGGGAATGTGCTATTAGTATGTATGATAGAAGTGAATGGTTGTGACAGCCATTAACCAGTTTCACCAGTACAAAAAGCATTAAGTTTATATTTGCTTGCCTTTGCATATCAAGCTGGATTGTAGGTGCAGATATGTCATGTTTCTAAACTTAGTGCAAGCACTCACCTTCCTTATCTGGGATAGGAAAAAAATTCTACATTTTATGGAAGTAGTAGAGAAATGTTGTACCCTTATACTATTTTTAGATTCCTGTACATTGGGCTGGAAACTGCTTACAAATTGCATCCCCATGACAGGGCATGGTTGGGAAAAATATAAGTCAATAGAGAGGAGGCTTTGATCAACAGGTGCAATACAAATGTAAGTTTAATCTGTTGTATAACATGTTGTATGTTCAGCTACCATAGACTCCTTGGAACCATGGAAATGTGCTGACTTTAGCTTATGACAAGAACAGAATAAAGCTTGCCTTGGACATAGGAGTGATTTAAGTCAGAAAGGCATCCCCTCAAAAGAGGGAGTAATACAGCACTGAAGTGCAGTCCACACACAGGAGGAAACATTTTAAAACTATATGTGCTGTCCCCAAAAGAAGGGGAGACAGTATCACTGTATGTACTTTTAGCACACAAGAGGTGATACTGTACCATGTTACGTATTTTCTGCACACATGATTCAAGACAACATTTGTATACCATTCACATACCTGAGCAGGCATAATGTCACCCTGTTTACTTTCTGCACACAGGATCTGGAATAATATAGCAATAACCCACACCTGGGTGTGGGTAATGCTGGATTTACCCATGGTCGGTGTGGTTTGGTCACGAGGGCGAAGCCCGAGTGGACAAACAATGACAACTGTGGGTAAATCCAGCATTACCCACACCCAAAAGTGGGTTATTGCTATTATACAATGACATTATTTAAGAAAAAAAAATTACTTTTCTTAAATAATGACATTGTATAATGCCTCCTTTCTGCCCTTCTGCAGCTGTCTGGTTTTCTGTGGTAGTTCTGATGCACTGCACATGCGTATGCTTTCGCAGTACATCAGAGCTGTGGGCAAAAGCAACGGAGAAAGCAAGATCTCTGTTGCTGTTTACAAACTGTCTTGCTATGTTAAAGAAGTTTAAAATAGTAAGACAGCTTTAAAAAAAGCAATGGAGAATCTTTGTTGCTTTTTTAAAGCTGTCTCTCTATGTTAAACCCATTTAACATAGTGAGACAGTTTTGAAAAACGCAACGGTGAAAGCAAGATCTCCGTTGCTTTTTACAAAGTGTCTCGCTATGTTAAAGGCATTTAACATAGTGAGACAGCTTTAAAAAAAGCAACAGAGAATCTCCGTTGCTTTTTTTTAAAGCTGTCTTGCTATGTTAAACCCATTTAACATAGCGAGACACCTTTAGCAAAAGCAACGGAGATGGAAAGATCTCCATTACTTTTTTAAAGCTGTCTTGCTATGTTAAACTCGTTTAACATAGCAAGACAGTGTGTAAAAAGCAACGGAGATCTTGCGTTCTCCATTGCTGTAAAAAACAGAGTTATACTAATGGAAAAAGTCCGGGCGACCGGACCTTTTTCCATTACTATATCGCTAATTTACAACGTGCATGCTGACCAATCAGTGTGCACATTTTGGAATATTAATGGGGGGTCGTTGTATAATACTGCTTTATGTATTGTTCATACAGAGGTGGTGAGATAGTGCCATTCTGACTACTATAAACAAACGAATAGAAATAGTACCATTAGGTGTACTACTCATATTATATACAGCATTATATTTATATTTCATTTCTTTCAGTCCTTTTCTAGTATCTGAGACAGGTATTCCTGGTGAACAACTACATTAATGTAATTCTTCATCTTTCACAGATCTCCGGAGTTGCAGATTTTGTTTTGGATTGAATTTTTAAACTGTTTTAGTTTGTACATACTAGTGAGTGAATTGCTTATTACATTTTTGGCAGACTTCAGCTCATTTGTTGATTTAGATCTGTTCACAAATATTTAAATGTACTTCATTTTCTGAAGTCATGAAGAACAGTTCATTTTCATTAACCTAGACCAGTGATGGCGAACTTATGCCATGCATGTCAAAGGTGACACACCATGATGTTTTGGGTGACATACCAGCGTTCACCAACACCCGAGTTACCAAAGAAACTGAATGAACAAAAATACAAGAAATATGTGACCCTGCACTTATCTATTAAAACTCAGCAACAAAAAGTCATTAATTGATGTTAATCAAATCAAATGTAATGTGTTCCATATTTTTTCAGTTCAATTCAAAATTACTATTAAAGGTAGGTTAATTGTCTGGTGCACTGTTTTAAGCCCAATTAACAGTGCACATATCGTTTTCCCTGTTATAGTCACTGATTTTTTCTTTTACTTTTATAATACATAGCAGCATACGATTGTGTTGTATTTTTTAAAACAAACGAATATGTAAAGAATTGTATCTTTGTTGTTCGGGGGGGACGTCACATGCCAGCACAGTCAAGGTAAGCATTTTCCAAATTTTTGACATGCTGGGTCCAAAAGGTTTGTCATCACTGACCTAGACTTGTAAGGTTTATACTTTGTTTTCTGATCAGTAGTTACTGTGTGATTCAAAATGTACAGACTATCAAGAACACTGACATAACTGGCATAATCTAATTTGTTACATTTTGACATATTTATTGCTCACTTTTCTGTGTTTTTGATTGCTCATCTATGTGCAGTGTATGTAGACTTAACTCTTATTATGTAAAAAGACCATAACTAACAAGGGGCTCGAGTGGGCTGGTTCACATACTTGCAAAATAAATAAATAAATAAATATAAATAAAAAAATATTTCAATACATGTTTCCAGGGAAAGTGGGGTTAACATTTTATCTTTAAAGGATTGCTTAAGGAAAGGAGTAAACTTAGTATACATTTGCAGAATAGAAAGCTGCATACATTTACCATTCTTTTTATATTAACTAAAGATCTTTGTTTAATTATTTCATTTTGAAATTACTATTAAGAGGCTTAAGTTCAGAATCTATCCCCGGGATTCATGAAGCCCAGCGCAAGGGCGGCGTTAGCCTTGCGCCAAGCTTGCGGCGTAGAGATGGCGCAGCAGCATCATATGCATATTAATGAAGGCGCTCTTTGTATAGGCAAATGTTATCGTAGGAACCGATTGGCCTTATGTTAACATAGGGTGAGAGAGGGATGTGGGGGAAGGAGAGTAGATATGCCCGTGGAGGATAGGTAGGGTAGGATGACAGATAAGACAGCATACATGGTCGGTATATGACACATGTGGGGGGATACACTTCGGACGGGAAGGGGAGTTCGGCATTCACAAGCCCATGGGAACAGTGGGACGGATGTCCCCAGCCAGGGGCAGCCACCACTGCACCAAAACAGCTGCAAAGGAGGCAGTGCTGGGGGCTGTCCAGGAAGGGCAGCCTCACCCTATAAATGTGACACTCCACCCCTGAGCTTGCGTATCTGGCCTCGGAACCCCTTATTGAGCCCCCAAGCAACCACATCTGGGACCACACAACAGCGGATATATTCCTGTCTGGCCCTGCTCCCAGGGGGGACAAGCCCCATCCTCAGTTGTGGTACCACCATAAGGTGGTGCAGAGCCAACAGAGGTTGAGGTCCAAGGCTGGGCCCCAGATGTGCTGGTGCCCGGTGCCATGGTCAGCTGAAGTGGGACAGGAGGTTCTGCCGGGACCTCCAAACCCATACAGCCTATGGTGTTGCAGTTTAAGCACAGATATGGCTTAGTAATAGACAACAGCATTCAGGATTACTTACAACAGTATGCATAGATATGACCATCAACCCAACACAACAGATGGTATACATTTGCAGAGGAAGCACAACACATGCATAAATACTGCATGACATCTGTACAAAGTGTACAAGACGTGTGACTGCAGCTATGAACAGTGGCCCATTATTGGCTTGCCACTGAGAACCCCAGACAGTGTCTGTCATGCCACTGTTTCACGTGACATATGTCCAGTCAGGGATGCGATGGCAGTAACACATCCCTATCATCATGTACTGGCAGCAATCCTCACACTATGCTCCTGCTGTGCACAGATGTGTGTTCAGTGTGTGACACAGGAAACAAATGGTTCCACACACTGACCAGTCCACAGATGGCCCTACAGATGGGGGTCCCTCATGAACAGAGCACTGTCATGTCTGTTTTAAAACATGCAGAATAGCCATTACCACACACAACATGTTAAACAGGCAGTAGTCTCAATGAAGCATAACTACACTTACATGCTGTAGTCATGTCTGGCACATCACCCTCCTGTCTTTAATCTATTTCCCACTGTGTATGATGTTTGAGGAACATCCAGATATCATCTGTGATGCTGTTTCCAAACACCACATCCAGGTACCACTCACAGCGACTGTCATGGCCAAACACCAACATGATGTTCCTAGATATTGTACTGTGTTTATCATGGGAAGGGCTGTGGGAACATCATCACAGCTGTTCCACATGAAATCAGCTGGAGGAGAACTGCAATAAGTGCAGAGGCCATCACCTGATCATGTCCATCACTTACAATACACATGCTGCTGCTGAGCAGGAGTACACCTCCACATCCACCAGAGAGAGTGTGGGAGGGACAGACAAAGTACATCAGAGAAGGGCTTGGAGACTAAAACCTAAGCATCGTCTGTCACACACCTACCAGTATAGAGGTCAAAACCCTGACTGACTAGTCATTACTATTACAAGTGCATGCAGTTACTATATGTGCTACAATGCCAACATGTTGCTGTGCTGTAAGAACATATATGTGTGCTGGTGAGAGACATGTGCAACAGAGATATAGTAGACATACATTAGGTGCAGCACACATGGCTGTCCACGTGAACAGATGCCATTATCACCACAACCACACTTTCTAATGGACTTGCATTGACACTCTTTGCCAGGGCCACACATACATTCCCTAACTACTTAATTTGTCACACTGCAGTAATGTACAGGTACTAAATGCTTCACAGGGGATATCTGGAGGTTCACTGGGCTAGGGCATGTGAACCTGTTTGACATCTGCTGGTATGCCAATGGGGGTTATACTGGGAATGACTGTGGTTGGGAGCATCATAACCCACATGCAGACACAAGGTGCCAGTACTGACATGCATGTATGCATTGCTTCATGGGTGGGTAGTGATTGGCTGTGCAAGATGGCTGTACAAGGGTGGGTGAGGGGTAATCCTTGGCATCGCACCACCTGATAATGGTGTGCAGTGTGGTACAGGGGTGTAGTGTCTGCAATGCCCCACACAGTCCACACAGATGGGTACTGCATGAACTGCCCTGACATCCTGGTTACCATTGTGTATGGCCATAGCTTTGCAATGCATGTCATGTCTGTGTTTGATAGTCCTTGACATGGATATTGCCTAGGATGTACATGGCCCACAATACTGTAACAGTAGCATGTACAGGTGTACCTGGTTTGGCAGGCACATGTTGTGTACACAGACTGTTTTCCTCCGATATGCCAATACTGGCCTGGTGTGGTGAAACCTGCTTATAGTCAGCAGGTTGACCCTGCACCTGCATTGATAGCATGATACAGGTATTCCCTGGTGTCATTGGCATCAGTCCATGCAGCGCACATGTGTACGGTATTGTATGGCCTCTGTGGATCACATTTGATGGCACCACATATGTTGCAGGCATCCAGTGGGGAACATAGTGAAGGCACATTGTCCACAATTATGTGCCTATTGTGCTGCTGTACATGGTGCCATGGCCTCTGCAGCCCACTGCGATCACACCATGCCTACTGTATGTCATCAATGTGCATGGTACTAGCTACATAGCAGGATATCCTAGGCAAGTGTGTTTGTGTATGACACATGGGTTCAGGACATATACCGGGTACTAGTAGGGTTGCATAGTTTGCTCACCAGGCCTTTTGCCAGTGTAGGGGTATGGCTTGCCAACACAGTCCTGTGGCTGACTGACATCTGTACACCTCATGAGGTGGGCATTGTGTCATAAGATGGACACCATATAGGAAAACTACAAAAACTGCTCCCCAACATGGCCAGTGGTTAGACACTCACAGTCACCACCGCACAGGCTCTGACAGTCAAACACACGCACCTGCCATGTCCTAGATTCGAACTCCTACCTACCTAGTGTATCACACTGCAGCTATACACATTTACGGCATGCACTACAGAAAACACTGGGTTACAGCACTCCTAGAGGTGTATTTCTAGGTGTGTGACATCAGCAGGATTAAGGATATGAATTGTACGGAGTGTGAGTACTCTAAAAGCATTGCTCTGTCCTCAGGCAGACGGGCACACACACACACACACACACACACACACACACACACACACACACACACACACACACACACACACACACACACACACACACACACACACACAAACACACTGTTGGCAAGTCTGGGATTACAACACTGGTGTAACTACTCTATCACACTACAGCAATAAGCAGTTACAGAATGCACAACAGAGACTACTGGTCTGCGATGTTCCCAGAGGTGTATTTCTAGGTGAGTGACATCAGCAGCATTGCCAAAGGTGAGTATATGATTTGTACGGACTGTGGGTAGCTTATAAACCATTTCTCTCTACACAGTCTGAGACAGACAGATGTGCACATATTCACACACAATTGGCAAGTCTGGGGTTAGAACTACCTAACTAGTATAACACTACAGTAATATGCAGTTATGGGACACACCAAGGAGATTACTGAGCTACAGCTATCCCAAAGGTGCATTTTACAATGGATGACCTCAGCAGGCTTGTCATAATACTGCTATGGGGAGGGCAGTGTGTGCATGGGCCATAACCCAGTCATGTAGGGGTTGACATTCCACATGCGGGCGCACATAGGGCCATATGTCACAGGTACATGTATGCAGCTACTAGATGACTACTTCCCTGTACAGTCATGTTGCACAGCTGGCATGTGCACCACATAGTCTGACATGCTGACAGATACAGGTGGCTAGTATCTGCAGTGAATGATATCTGCACCTCATGTGTTTGGGTTCCATTGGCTGTGTGCTGGATGGGACAGGCCTGGATGGCTCCTTGTCATGGTCACCCTCTTCCATACATCTATGTCCATCTACCTTTGACATATTATAGTGTGTTGTCCTAACATATATGCCTGTATTCCTATCCACTGTGTGTGCAAGGCAGAAGTGGTACATGCTGACATGTATCTGCACTAAGAACTGTGGCCGCCAGATATGTCCAGGCCACTGGTGTTTGCAAACATGGCCTTCATGTGTTTGTGTGTGAGCATGCTCAGTATGACCATTCAGTATGTTGTCGACTGACATTGCCTTCATACCTTCAAGTGTGTGAGCATGCCCAGTATGGCCATCTGTGTCACATGTGTTACATGTCCAGGTAGTTTGTACTGTGGTGCTGACCTTTGTGTTGTACACCGACAGGTAGCATGTTGTGTCTGCGGGTTATCCATCGGTCATGTGGCATTGACTGTTGCTACATTTCTGGATATCGGGGGGGGCACCTGACTGTATCTACATTCCTACACAGGAGCGTGGGGGGGGGCATACCTGACTGTTGCTATAAGTGTATGTTGGATGGGGGGCACACCTGACACTTGTGCACATTTGCTTGTACTGTACTGGTATGTCAGGCACTCCATTTCAGTGTGTAGTCTTACCTACTGTGCTGGCTAGAGGCATACCAGTGTACTACAGATCTTAGCTTTAATTACCAACATATTAGTTTCTGACTTCCTAGCCTTCACGACCTACATCCAACTGCTTGACCTGCTGTAGTCTGTCTGTGTGGGTCTGTGGGAGGGGTTACCCATAGGGCACATTCAGAGGCCATAGTACAGCATTTGTTTGTGTCGGTGTACACCTGTCCAGCTGGTTGAGATCTGTGTGGGTCTTATGGACACACATGACACTCAGCCCATTATCTGCAGTGGGTTTTGTCACCCTGTGTATTACTGGCTACTATGGTGATTCCAGTATGTGTAACAGATGTCATGGTGCCACTATGGGTGTCTGCTGTCATAGGTTCATAGGTAGGTACTAGGCTATCTGCCCAAGGGAATTTATAAGCCTAGCCAGAATGTGTTGGCTTTCGCCTCCCCTTTAAATTAGTTTCCTGGGCCTCTGTCTAGCAGGGCCACTGAAGTGATCCCAGGGGTAAACCTATGATTTCCCATCCACTCGTCAAGATTTCTCTTGAGGAGAGTCAGCGAGGGGCTCTGCCTAACATAAACTGGGATTCTATTTCAGAGCGAGGGAAGTCTCTGAGACAAGAATCTATCCCTCCAGCATGTCCTGCTTATTGTTGTGCTGAGGTTTAGTTCACTGGAGCATGTGGCTCTAAGAGATTTGGTTTTCTTGATGTGGAGCATGTCCATTAATTCCAGGTTGGACATGGCCTTATACATCAGACAGAGATCATCTATGAGCAGGCAGTAAGCAACCAAGTAAAGCTGGAGTTTTTTTAGACGAGCTGCAGAGGGCATCTCTTTGAGGCCCATGATCCTCTTGGTGAGGTACTTCTGTTGTCTTTCCAGCTGTTGCAGGTGTCGAATAAGGTACATTCCAAATGGGGCATTGTACTCTATTATGGGCCAAATGAGTGATGAGTAGAGGGGCACAATGACCTCTCTTGATCTAGAGGTGAACCCTTTTGTGATTAGGTGGGCTACATAGAAGGAATTTTTAACTACTTTGGCAATGTGATTATCAAAGGAGAGGTTGCTATCTTCCTGGGTCCCCAGGTCCCTAATTACATCTTCCATACTTAGTGGATTACCAGCTATGTGATAATTTGTGGGTACTTTGTTTTTCCAAAGGGGATGACTATGCATTTTTTGGCATTCAGCTTGAGGCCATGGTTTTGACACCAGGTATCTGTCTCTGTGAGACCCTTCTGGAGGATGTCTGTGTCAGCCGGTGAGTTGATTATGGCCTCCAGTTTGCAGTCATCTGTGAACTTGGTCAGCCATAGTCCTCCCGTGCTTGCCTGTGCCTCAGAGAAGTATATACCGAACAGGAGGGGTGCCAGGACCGAGCCCTGTGAGATGCCACTTGTAACTGGTTTAGAGTTGGACATGGCACCCATGACTCTGACCATGTGTGTTCTATCTGTGAGCCAGTTGGCCACCCATCTCGTGACATAGGGGAATGTTCAAGCTGGAGAGCTTATCTATGATGCCAGAGTGTGGAATGGTGTCAAAGGCCTCAGCGAGGTCCAGGTAGGCTGTGTGGACTACCTTTCCTTCATCTATGGCCTTGGTAACTGTTTCAAAGAAGTCAACTAGGTTTAGGAGACAGGATCTGCCGTTAACAAAGCCAAATTGGGTAGGGTCTAGTGTCTGGAGGTTCCCAATGTCTCTGTTTATGAGTTCCATGATGATTCGCTCCATAGTTTTACAGACCAAGCTAGTCAGGCTTATAGGATGATAGTTCCCTGGTTCTGTTGTGGCACCACCTTTGTGGAGCGGGATGACTGTTGCTGTACGACACTCTTTGGGTACATAGCCTTTGGTAAGGCTGAGTCTAAACAGTGAATTTAGGTGAGGGTTTAGTTCCTTTTGGAGTTCGTGTAAGATGCAGCCTGTGACACCATCCGGTCCCATTGATGCTGTGTTCTTAGCTTTTGAGAGGGCTGTTTTTATTTGCATGTCCGTGATGTCTGGGGCTCTGCATTCTTCTGGGATGGACACTGGCCCTTTTGGGGGTGGGTGGGGTAAAGTTTGCACTGAACTTGTCAGCCAGGATGTTGGCAATGTCAGTTGGTTCAGTGTATTTTTTGCCATTTTGCACTAGCTCAGAGCATATCTGAGAGTTACCACCTAGATTTTTTTGACATAGCTTTGTGGTTATCTTTAGAGTCCTTGGCAATTTTTCTTTCGAAACTGGCCTTGGATGATTTTATGAGGGATCGTAGTTTCTTGCTAATATTGATTAGTGATGCCTTTCCTTTTTGGGATTTAGCTCTATCATGTAGTAGTTTCCTCCTTCTGTTGTAAAGCTTATTTATGACCAGGGACCACCAGACTGGTTTCCTTTTTTTGGAGGAGTGAGTTTTGGTTTTACTTGGGATGGCTCGATCCATGCATCCCTGTAGATGCTCATAGAATGCACTTGTAAAGGATTCTGCGGTTTAGGCAGCATTATCCTTTAGCAATGGGGCTATGAAACTTTCCAACTTGGTCTTGAAAAGTGTGAAGTTGGCTTTTGAAAAGTTTTTCACAGTGGTTTCCTAGACTTGGGGTGGGGTCGGGATGTGGATGTCCAGTGCGATTAGTTTATGATCTGATCTTACCAGTGAGAGGTTTACCTTTGGTGTGGAGCACTGATCCCCCATGTTGGTGATGATCAGGTCCAGTATGTTATCACCTCTTGTGGGTGTGGTGACCAGCTGTTCCAGGGTGTTTGAGTTTATAAACTCTAGGAAGCATTGGGCAAAGGAGTTTGTACTCGAGTAGTTAACCCAGTCAATGTTTGGGTAGTTGAAATCTCCCAATATCATGGTGTTAGGTAGAACCTTTTTATTTTCCAATGTTCTCAGGAATTCTGAGTGGGGGTCCTGAGACAAGGTAGGTGATCTGTAGCAGGCTATGATCTGAAAAGCAGCTTTTCCCACTGATAGTTGCACATGGATGGTCTCCAAGGTCTCGTGCTGTACTACTAACCTGGAGGCGTGGGCATCCTTTATGAAAATGGACACACCCCCTCCTTTTGTATTTCGGTCTGGGTTCTTGGGCCGAAAGGTATGGTATGAGTTGTAGCCTGGTAGTGCTAGGGTGCTCTCTGGAGCTTTGAACCAGGTTTCTCTTACTGCACAGTTATTGATTTGCTCCATGCTAAGGAGTGCCTCGAGTGCATGCATTTTGAGGTTTAGACTTCTGGCATTGAGTAGCATTACCCTCAGTTTCTGGTTTCTTGTGTTGTTTATGGAGGTGGGTTTGTCTTTTGAGCCTTGCCTAAAAAAGACACTATGGGGGTGGCAAGAGCCTTGGCCAGTATTCGAAAGCCTAGGGGCGATAGGTGCAAGCCATCTCTGGTGAAGCAGCGTGGCTTGTCGAGCATGTCATTCCAGGCGGACAGACACTGGATCCCCTTTGAATGACACCAATAGCTTAGCCAATTGTTAAAACTGATCATTTTTTCTTCGTTCTGTGGCATCATTCTTGGTGAGGGCAAGATGCTACTCAAGGTCAGGGTCATACCGGCTACATGATCATAGAGCTCCTCTATGTCTCTTTTCATGTAGTCCAGGGAGGTACGTCTCAGGTCGTTCACACCAACATGTACAATGACAGAGTCATATTTGTACTTGTTTTGGAGTGACCTGAGTGCTTGTGTTATGTAGCGGATCCTGCACCCGACAGGCAGCGTACAGTAACCTTCTTCTTGTTCAGTCTAGTGAGTGGGACGTCAGTGTGCCTGACAATAGAGTCACCTATTACTAGTATATTGGGTGTGTTGTTGTGCCTTAAGGGTTGTGGTTGTGTGGCACACTGACTTTGTGAATTATGTGATACGTGGTTGTTGTTTGAGGGTGGAGGTTGCTTGGATGTCTGCTTTGGAGGTGTTTGCTGCTTAGGCAGATTTTTATTTAGAGCCTCTGAGTATGTTTTTGTGTATTTATGTGTGTTGTTTGCTGGTGCATTTGTAACTGTTTTATGTGAGACTGGAAATGTGGAGCAACTGTTTCCCTTCTCCTTCTGGCTGGCTGTTCCAGTCATGGGTTGAGAGAGCTTGGCCTCCAGTTTGGCTGTACAGTTGCATCTCTCACATATATTTGTGTTTGGTGGAAGGAGGAGAGGGTTAGCCGTGTACATGACGCAATTGTAACTTTGCCTCAGGATTCCCAGATTCACCAGCTGGCCTGGAGAGTATACCTGAAACTGCCCTTTGGACATGCCTGTATGCGTAGCTGAACTGTTTTACTGATTGTCCGGTAGGGATGAACTAGGGAGCTTTGTACTATTGTATAGTAAAGGGGGAGCTTGGAGTAAGTGCTGGGCTGTAAAAGGAAGTTAGGTGCTTAATTTGAGAGTTTTGACTAGTTCTAAGGGAAAAATTGAAGAGCAGACATCGTGGAGCCTGTAATAGTTTAACCCTAAATCACAGAAACTCTCAAAAATTGGCGTTTTTGGCAGAATTAGCTAAAGGCAGCAACAAAATGCAAAAAAATTATATTTAATCACTCCAAAGTCTCTCTTTTGTCTCTCTGCTGCTGTAGAACTCTGCAGGGCACCAGGCAGGAGCTTGCTGAGCTGTATACTAGCACAAAAACCTTGCACATGTGGGTTTTATAGCAGGGAAATAAAAGAGATAGAAATTAGCCCAAAATGGCCAATAAACTACCAATTTCTGGGCTGAAACCACTCCTCCAGGGACAGATAGGCTGCTCAAAGCTCCCTCTGTCACAGTGAACAGAAGAACTTCCTTCTATCCAAGTAAGGTATGGGCAAACACAGAAACTTGTAACACAGCCCTGAATTCAGCACTAACCTGAAAACTGGACTAAACTAGCTTAAAAAGGCGGGAAAACAAGTATTTTTTTTTTTTCAAAAAATAAAGCAGATGCAATAAAAAAAAACACTTTAAATGCACAGAAATGGCTATCACACTTGAGTGTGTAGCCTACAACAGTTAAACAGGTAATTTAAACACAAAAACAACTTTGTTAAAGTGCAGGCAGTAAAATAAGTACAATATGTAGCTGAAACAAGCTTTTTAAATCACAGAAACTCTAGAAAATTTGCGTTTTAGGCAGAATTAGCTAAAGGCAGCAAGAAAATGCAGAAAAATGATACTTAATTACTCCAAAGTCTCTCTTCTGCTGTAGAACTCTGCAGGGCACCAGGCAGGCGCTTGCTGAGCTGTATACTAGCCTTAAGCCTAGCCAATTATCCCTTGTGATACTTGAACCCTGCACCTTGGGTTTGTAAGGTAAATACCTTAACTATTAGGCCACCCATCCAACTGTCTGCTGCCTTAACATTCGGCCACCCAATTCCCTTGTATGTTCACATCCATACCATAGCTACAGGTACCAACACATTCTACTACATTTGGCAACTGGTAGGTTGATTGACTTACCTTGAGGGTGTGCCAGACTTGAGGATGGTGCTGGAGGGCTGCCTATGTTGGATGCACATAGTAAACTCCCTATACATGGCTGAGCACAGGTAGTGTCATGTTTGGCATCCCTTTTACTGTTTGTGTGAGTCAGAGAGGGTGACATACCCTGGGTCCATACTGTGTCAGTGCATATGCTATGCGTTGCCTCTTTGCCAAAGCCAGGTCATACTGGGCATGCCTCCTTCCACCTACTGGGTCAGACTCAGGTTGTTCCTCCTCCAAGTCACTCTGTGCCTGTACAGGCCTTGGCATTGGTGGGGGGGGGCTGTGTGGCCCTGCCCCATGCTGTTCCTGCTGCAGCTGTTTCTGCAGGATCATACTGTGTAGCATAGCACATACCATAACAATTTGGGTGTATGTAGCTAGTGAATACTGCAAGGCTCCACCGGATGTGTCCGTACACTGGAACCGTGACCTGAGCATCCCAAGCACATGCTCTATTATATGTCTGGCCTGTGCGTGTGCCTCATTATGGTGTTGCTGTTCAGGTTTGTGTGCATTTCTGATGGGTGTCATCAGCCACGGCTCCGGTGGGTACCCCAACATTCCCAACTAGGTGACCGTAGGGGATGTCCATATTGGCAAAGCTGTGGTACAGCTGCGTCATGCCATATTTCTGAATCATCATAGCTTCCGGGCAGCCAGCACATACATTCATTATATTGCCCTGAGCATCACATATGACCTGGCAGTTGATGGAGGGGATGCCCTTGCGGTTGATGTAGGTCCTACCCTGCTCACCGGGTGGTGCTTTGTTGTGTAAGTGCATGCAGGCTATAGCACGCACTACCCCAGGGTAGTCTGCTATTTGGTGGAAGAGACACATATTGCTGGTCAACACCTCACGTGTGCTGAGGAAATATACGTGCTCACTGGCATGTGCTGACATGGCATCCAGGAACTGGTGGAATACTCTGGATGCTAATGCCTGTGAGATCCCCATGATATCCCCAGTTGTGCTTTGGGAGGTACCTGTGGCTAGTATACCTAGGCCTACACATACCTTGGTATTCACTGGGATGGGTTCCCCTCGGCCTGTTTTATGTGTCAGGTGTGGCCGGCATAGCTCAAAAATCTGTTGTAGGAGGTTTCTGTCCACCCTATAGCACTCCACTATCTCCAGCTCATATAGCCCCTGGTAGGTTACCCTGAGTCTGTACACTCTTCTCTGTCTCCTCACTGAGGGTTGTTCGACAGCATTCACATCCTCACCACCCTCAGCCTCTTACACATGTTGGTTTATGTTTCCTGCTGCAGCGCTTCTCATTTCGTAGGTTTGTTTGTTAAAATCTCCCCACATGTATACACCAGTGGTGTAGAGTGTGGAAAAAACAGAGGGGAAGGTGTTTGCTTAGTTTATAGTAGTGTTCTGGGCTGGGCTGGTCTGCTGCCCCTGTAATTGGCTGATTCTGATACATATCACCTGTCAGCTCAGCTAGTTCACCTTGATTACTCTCCTACTGCTGTTGTCCCTCCCAATTGCACTAGGCAGGTTTAGACACACCCCTAGCTTAGCCATGCTAAGCTAGGAGCAATCCCGAGCCACAGGGCTCCAATCCACGTACAGTATGCCTGACACCCCCATGATGTCACCTATATCCGAGTCATGCACCCAGCTATCTGTACACATACACACTTGGGACTGGCCTCACACCCTGGGGATAACCGGGATTCAATATCCTTTACCTCATTTGCATAGGATTCCCTGCTAATGCATAGTTACATGATCCATACTGAGCCTCCCGAAAACTAACCACTGCTTACCATCATGAAAACCTGCACACAACTGCTTAAAAGCACCTTACTCACACTGTATTTAATGGCCCTTGTTCTGCCCAGCAACAAAACAACCAGCCTCTACAAGGTTCAAAACCAGGGCCCTGCAGACCACAGACGATATGCTTTACCACTAAGCCATGGCAGATATACATACATCAGATGTTATCATGTACATATCATCCAGCACAGGCATTCAACAGTATAGGACATGTATTCCATCATGTAGATGTATGTGTGTTAATGTCTATATATATATATATATATATATATATATATATATATATATATACATAGATATAGAATATATTTCAAGAATAAACCTCATAACACCAAAGCATTAGACAAGAATGAAAAGGAAACCACCAGCGATTCCAGTATTTTATACTGGTGTTAATCCCAAGGCAAGTGCGTTTCTGTGCAACACACGGGTTCAGACTGTATTCAGGGTAATATTAGGGTTGCTGACTTTACTCACCAGGCCTATTGCCAAATGTATGGGTATGTCTTGCCAACCCAGTCTCTTGGCTGATTGTGACATTTATGGCCACTATATAGGGAAACAACAAAACACGCTCCTCAACACATCCAGTGGCTAGCCACTCACAGCCACCAACACATAGGATATGACTGACAAGCACACACACCTGCTATGCCTTGGAATAGAACACCTACCTGACTACTTTATCACACTATAGCATTACGCAGTTACAGAACGCGCTATCAAGATTACTGGGTCACAGCATTTCCAGACGAGTATTCTTAAGTGGGTGACATCATCAGCCTTGCCAAAGCTGAGTATAGGAACTGTACAGAGTGTGAGTACTCTAAAAAGCATTGTTCTGTCCACCGGCAGACGGACACACACACACACAAGTGATGGGATCAGAACACCTGCCTATCTACAGATCACTATTACAGTACTACGCAGTTATGAGTTGCGCCACAGAGATTACACATTCCAAGGCAGTCATCATGACCTTCTGGGATTGCAGACATCAACAGGGATGCTGATAGTTACGATGTACATAGCTGTGAACCTGTGTGTTTAACATAGGGGTCCATCCTGAACAGGAGTATGCCCTTTTGTGGAATGGATGACTACTATCACTATACAGGGTTACAATTGCCATGCTCATACACATAGAAGCACATAACTTACACAAGGTGTCAGTGGGCATGCTCACACACTTAGTAGTGCAGGGCTGTTTGGAATACACTATGAGTCCAAATACACAATGTTATATTGGGCATGCTCATACACTTAGTAGCACAGGGGTGTTTAGGATGCACTCTGATTCTAAATACGGAAGGCCACAGTGGCCATGCTTATACAGTTAGATGTGCAGAACATATTGTAATGGTCTCCGGTGTTAGTAGTTGGCATTGTTAGCAGGAATGCTGCACTACATGTATCTGACACTGGTCATCTACACAACACCTGAAGCTGTCCGACACCTTAGATGTATCAGTTTATACCAAGCACAATACTACTACTCGCAGTGATTTCATGCTAGGAATGGCAACTGCTTGACCAACGCAATGAGCCAAGGTCCTGCTGTAATTACGAGGTTGTCCAGTGTCTGTCAGTCTGGGATGACATGACTGACAGAAGACAAGCCTTTGCCAGAGATCACATTCATCCATGATTCAAGGGAGTGTTGATAATATCTCATTCGCATTTGTCCATATAGTGCCATTCCAAGGCAAATGACCTAAACACAGGATAACACCCTGACACCTAGAAGACAATTGCGTTGTATGCTTATGCTAAACAGTGCTAGATGTGTCACTGTCGTAATCACAGCTGCTTACTGTTGAACCTACAATGGGAAATACTGACATCTGTGCAGTGAGGAACTCCTGGCTGATGGCTCTGTTGTGTACAATAGCACTACCACCATATAACTCAGAACCAGACATGAGGGCCATAACACTGGTACAGACTACTCCAGGTGGTGGTGTCCCCACATTCATAATGGCTACTCGCATGTACAGACCAGTACTCCAACATATATCATCACAGATGAGCCAGGTGCAGGTCACAGTGTCAAAATCTGCATTCTAGGATGTAATCCTCAGACACCACCATGTCCTCAGACCACCAACACTCATCCATACATGTGGTATGACATGTAATGGAACAACACCAAGTAACCTTTTACTGGTGGACTGTACCTAGCCCTACAACAACTGTGCAGAGTACCCATGTACTGACACAGTTACATTATGTGTTATGCAAAGCAATGATACCACTGTTTGTAACCAGGTCAACTGTACACATACCAGGGTCCCTCGGATATTGACAGCATTAACAGATGACTGTTGCAGTGCACCATTCAGTGTGTACACAGCCTGACATGAAGCTATGATTGTACAAGATGTTTATGTGGGGAGCAGATTGTTTTGACATTTGTGTAGGATATAACCTGGAATGTGGACAGGTCCCATGCAGCCTGTATGTATGGCATTAGAGAGTGCAGCTTGTACCTGCATAGTTGTTATTACAGGGGCTCTGTAGTGTACATGGATATATGAATGTGTACGTGTTGGGGGGGCAGTGTGGTTATGTTATCCAATACTCTATCTGGCTGAACAGGTGCTATTTCCGTAGGTGCAGTGCCTGTCATGCCATAGTGATGTGAAGCACAGCAGGTCTTGTTCTTGCCATTATGTTTCATGACACTGCTATGGATTTCTCTGTGTTTGGCCTCATATGTGGATGAATAGTTTCACAGTAGCTTTGCGTGGCATTATATGGTGTGTCGGCATCTTACTGAGGCTGACCATGGATTAACTTCCACTCATGTGTGTTGACCCTTGCAACAGTTACTGCCTTCTGTGGTACAGTTTAAGGCAGGGTACCACCGGTTTGCCTTCATGGTTGTGTTTGTTTGAATCCTGTTTCTGTTTAAATGGCACAATCACTGCACATATGTGAGTGCCTAAAGTGCATTTGTGTAGGACCCAGCAGTTGCAATGCATTGTACATCTGCATGGGTACCATGACAGTCACCACTTTACTCTTAAGGAGCATAACATTGGCTTTGAAGATTGACCATGTGTGGCATACTGTTAGCCCTGTTGGTGTGACTATGGTGATCCAGGTCATTGGTGTTGATAACATCCAACATACATTGAGCACATGTGTTGGTACATGATGAGTCTTCCCGGTTCATAATGGGATAGCTGAGTGGCCATGATTATGGTGTTCTGTCTCACAACTGGTATTCCCCATTACAACACAATGACAGCTGGGATTTCTGAGGCATGGTGGATGATCTGTCACAAGGTGCAATTTGGATTACACTTTGGCACAAAAGTAGTTGCTCGGCATAATGCCTCTTACATTGTGCAAGTGCAACTTGCGTGGGGGTGTACATATCCCTCAGGAAGTTGGACACACCTGTGGCCCATGTATTCCAATAAAGGATGTTGGCCAAGAGGTGAGATATGTGTTATAACATCATCATGCAGGGGTGCTCTCCAAAGCATTGAACCATATCTCAATCACTGCACAGATATGTTATCCATGTTTCAGATTGCTGTAAGTGAGTCCATGTTAAGTACCTGATTTGTATCACTGAGTAGCAAGACCCACAGTTTATTTCTTGGCTTCCCCTGTTGCATCAGTGGACTTTCACTTGAACCTGGCATGATGAGGGCACTATAGGGGAAGCATGGGCCGTTGCCAGTATCCAGATTCTCAGGGGTGACAGGTGCAGACCCTTCTGGCAAAGCATCATGGTCTATCAACCATGTTATCCCAGGCAGAGAGGTGCTGGAAACTCTTTGAATTACACAAGTAAATTTCATGATTGTGGAATACAATCCTTATCCCTGAACTGCTGCATCATTCTGGCCACTGGCAGAATGCTTCCCAGGCCTTGGGACATACCCACATGGGCTACATGACCTGTCAGTTCCTTCATGTGTTTCCATGCAGTCCAGGCTACTGCATCACAGGTCCTGCAAAACAACATAACATATGCCAGAGACATGTGTATAGTTCTAAAGGTGGTCGGAGTGTATGGGTATGCGACTAATCATGGCAGACAGGCAGTTGACAGTATGTTTGCCCTCATATAGCTTGGTGTGTGACATAGTGCTAGGGTTTGCATTCACAAATGAGTAGTGTTGGCCATGTTTCTGGCCATGTGTTCTGAGGTGTGACACAATTATGCAAACTATGTCATACAGTCTTTGTATTCTGTTGTCTGTCTATTACAACTTGGAGGCCTCTTGGTTGGCCAGATACTTAGAAGCCTCTGTGGATGTGTGTGATATCTGGTGGAATGTGTGTGTGTCCTTACTATGTTCTGGTAATGGTATGTGTTGGTTGTGGTAATGAGATGCATATATTAACCTACACCTCTTGACTGTCTAGTCCAGTCATGGGTGTTGTATGGAATGCCTCCAAGATCACCCCTGTAGCTGCATCCCAGACAATGTGTGGGGTGTGATGTTAGGCGGGTTTAGCAGTGTACATGGCATAGAGATTGCATTCCCCCAGGATGGCCACATACACAGAGCTGACATTAGTAAACACCAGTAGCTGAGTAGTGGACATGCCTATATGAGCATTTAGCACTACAAGTACCACGTACTGTATTTAGTATACTTACTGCTTATGAAGAGGTTTTAGACAGTGATGCTCACATGTAAATATTTGAGTTATGGATGTGGCAACACTAGCTATTACAGGAACATGGTAGCTACCTTTAGTAGCAATCCCCCCTCTGAGAGCCACATCACATCCTGATAGTTGATTACAAATGATGCAAGTGTGAACAGGGCTGTATCCTTGTCTGAGTATACACTCACATACCCAGCAGAACCATGAGCTCTGTTGGACACAGACACCCGCTCCCCACACAGAGGCAAATATCAATAGACTCTGCTGCCACTATCGACATGATCAGAATATAATCAAATAATGTACATCGTCACCTATGAAGCTGCTATTACACATGGGCAGCAGTTTCCTACATCTTACACACCTACTACAGATGTCACACTGGAGTTAAAGATGATATGCACCTGTTTCATTACCAGTACTGTCAACATATTTCCAAGCAGCTGTTAGTCTGGCAATGAGAGGTTAGGCTACACAAATCTACACGTTCAACCAGTGTGTCTCTGCTGTCAATATCCACTCTATATAGGTGTGCACATAGCCATTTGGCACAGCCCTGTAACAAGGGTCAGTACACATTTGAAGAGCATGTACACATGCACAGCTGTCATTGACTGCAAACAATAGTAGAGAGGTGGATATTAGGCAAGGTGGACTTTTAGGCAAGGCTCATAAGACAAATCCACCACTGTACATAGCACATGCAACCAGAAACTGAGGGTATTGCTACTCAATGCCAGAAGTCTAAAGCTCACATTGCACACACTCAAGGCACTCCTCAGTATGGAGAACATCGATATCTGTGCAGTAACAGACACCCGGTTTAAGGATCCAGAGAGCACCCCAGCACCACCAGGCTATAGCTCATACCATATCTTTCGGCCACAGAACCTGGACCGGAACACAAAAGATGAGGGTGTATCCATATTCATCAAGGATGCTCACACCTCCCATCAGAGATCATCCAAGTGCAACTGACAATGGGCAAAACTGCAATCCAAATTGTAGTTTGCTACAGATCACCCACCATGACCCAGGACCCACATTCCACATTTCTAAAGACAATAGGAAATATGCAGGTCCTACCAAACACCCTACTACTGGGTGATTTCAACTACCCAAACATTAACTGGGAGAACTACTCAAGTACTAACTCCCTTGCCCAGCGCTTCCTAAAATTTCTAAACTCAAACGTCCTGGAACAACTGGTCTACACCCCCACCATAGGGAACAACATATTGGACCTGGTCATCACCAACATGGGCGACCGGTGTTCCACACCCAATGTCAACCCCTCGCTGGTTAGATCAGACCATAGACTAATCACTCTGGATATTCACATTCCACCCACAACCCCAAACAAGGAAACCACCATGAAAATCTTTTCCAAGACAGACTTTACATTGCTTAAGCCTGAGGTGGAAAGGTTCGCAGCCCCCACGCCAATGGACAATGCTGTCCAAGATGCTGAGACCTATACAAAGGCACTCTATGATCATCTGCAGGAATGCATGGATCATGCTATCCCAAGACAAACCTAGACTCACTCCCCCAAGAAAAGGAAACTGGTCTGGTGGACTCCTGCCATAAACAGGCTCTACAATAGAAGGAGGAAACTAGTACAGATAAGAGCGAAATCCCTAGAAGGACAGATATCCCAGATCAGTATCAGCAAGAAACTATGATTCCTCATAAAATCATCCAAGGCTAGCTTCAATAGACAATTTCCAAAGGACCTTACAGATAACAACAAAGAATTCTTTAGCTATGTCAAGAACCTAAGTGGGAACTCTCAGATATTCTCTGAGTTGGTGCAGACTGGCACAAAAGACACTGAACCGACTGATATTGTCAATATTTTGGAAGACAGGTTCAGTGCAAACGTCACACCCATCTTAACCCTTAAACGGCCCATAACCATACCAGAAGAATGTATGGCCCCAGCAATCACCGACACACAGGTTAAAACAGCCCTATCCAAAGCCACAAACACAGCCTCAATGGGACCGGACAGTATCCCAGGCTATGTCTTACAAGAGCTCCAAATGAACTAACCCCTCACCTAAACACACCATTCAAAGCCAGCTTCTCTACGGGCTACATAACCACAGTGTGGCACACAGCAACAGTTATCCCACTCCACAAAGGTGGCACCACAACGGACCCCGGGAACTATTGCCCTATAAGCCTGACTAGCCTAGTCTGCAAGGCTGTGGAGCACATCATCATAGAACTCATTAACAGAGACATTGGGAACCTTCAGACACTTGACCCAACCCAGGTCAGCTTGACTGAGTGCAGATCATGCCTACTGAACCTGTTTGATGTCTTACAGTCACCTTGACTTTAGGTGATGGGTGTGGTAGTTCACACATACTACCTAGACCTCGCCAAGGATTCTGACACCATTCCCAACTCAGGTATTATTTATAAACACATCAGCCAGTACATACACCCATACATCACAGGTTGGGTTGCCAACAGGCTTACACACAGAACCCACATGGTAAGCCTAGCACCCTCTAGGTCCAACTCATAACCAGTCACAACTGGTGTCCCACAGGACTCAGTCCTGAGACCCCTACTGTTTGCCATATACTTCTCAGAGGTAAAGCAAAAACAGGTGGACTACAGCAGACCGCGTTTGGCGATTACTGCAAACTGGGAGCCTTAATTGACAGTCCAGCTGTCACAGACATCCTTCAAGGGGCTTCACATAAACCAACACAGGGAGTCAAAGTCATGGCCTCCAGCTAAAGGCCACAAACTGCATGGTCATTCCATGTTGGGAAAACTAAACACCCACATATTAACTCACAAGTGGCAGCCACTTTAATACAGATGAGGTAATGGGTATGTGGGGATTACATTAGATAGTGATCTCTCCTTTGGCAATCATATCTCCAAAGTAATTAGGACATCCTTCTATGTAGGCCATCTGATTACTTAAGGGTTCGCATCTAGACATACTGAGGTTATTGTGCCCCTTTACTCATCACTCATCAATCCCATCATCGAGTATGATAATCCATTTGGGATGTACCTCAGAAGACACATCCAACAGCTGGAGGGTCAATGAACATACCTCGCCAAGAGCATTACTGGCCTCAGACATGTGTCCTATGCTGTCAGACTGCATGAAGTCTTGCATTACTCAGTAGCATCTCGTTTACTCAGAGATGATCTTTGCTGCCCAACAAGGCCATGTCCAAGTCAGGCTTAATGGATATGCTCCACCTATGGGAATCCATGTCACAGTGAGCCAGACACTGTAATGAGCTAATCCTTGCCACAACCATAACTGGAAGATGCTGGAGTGACAGATTCCTGTTGCAGGTACTCCCCATGCTTTGGAACTACATCCCTGATTAACATTATATGGAACCCCTCACTAACACTCCAGGGACACCTTGCAGAGTGGATGGGGAACAGTGGGTACAGCCCAGGGATCCCACAATTGGCTCTACTCCACAGAGGGGCAGTTAGTTAATCATTGGGGTGACAACAGCTGACACATTTCGACTAGGCATATGAATGGCCTCGGGCAGTTATCCAAGTACCTACCTATGTACCTATGAACCTATACATACAGTATCAGCACATGCTGATAGCTTAATTTACTGTTCAGATGTTGACTTACCTTGTGCCAATAGCGGTTGTGTGTGCAATAGTTGAGGGCTGCCTCTGTAGGATGCACACAGTAGACCACCTATACATGACAATTTACAGGTGGTCTTGTGTGTGTGCCATCCATGTTTACTGTGTTTGCAGATGGAGAAGGGTGTCAGTCCATAGGTGCCTTTACTGCCAGTGTGTGTGCTATACGTTCCCTCTTTGCCAAGGCATGGGCATACTGGTCACACCTCTGTCCACCTACTGGGGCTGGCTCTGGGTGTTTATGGTCTGAGTACCTCTGTGCCTGTGGGGCCCTTGGCAATGGTGGTGGGCTGTGAGGGCCTTCACCATTCTGTCCCTGCTGCAGCTGTTTCTGCAGGATCATATTATGTAGCATGGCACATACTATGAAGATGCGGGCACATGTGCCTGGAGACTACTGCAAGGCTCCACCAGATATGTCCAAGCAATGAAACCATGATTTCAGCATCCCAAAAACATGCTCTATGATAATTCTGGTTTGTGCGTGTGCCTCATTATGGTGTACTTGCATGGATGCGTGTGCATTTCAGATGGGAGTCATCATCCATGGTCCAGTGCATAGCCAGCATCCCCCACCAGATGACCATACGGGATGTCCCCCCTGGCAAATACCTGATACAGCTGTGAGGCATGCCAGATGTGGAAGTAGTGATAGCTTCCAGGGCTGCCAGCACACACATCCATGATAATGCCCTGGGCATTGCACACAACCTGGCAGTTGATGGAAGGGTATCCCTTGTGGTTTATGTAGCGCCTACCCTGCTCATTGGGTGGTGACTTGATGTGTATGTGCATGCAGTCTATTGCACCCAGTACCTCCGGGTATTCTGCCACATGGTGGAAGAGACACATATTGCTGTCCAACTCCTCCTGCATTCGGGGGAAGTATATGTCCTCATCGGCATGTGGTAACATGGCATCCAGGAACTGGTGGAGTACCCTGGATGCTGATTCCTGTGAGACCCCCAGGATATCCCCAGATGGCCTTTGGAAGGTACCTGTGGCTAGTATTCTCAAGCTTAAACATACCTTCGTGTCCACTGGAATGGGTTCCCCTCTGTTATTTCTCGCTCTGAGATGTGGCTGGCACAGCTCAACAAGTTGCTGTATGGTGTCCCTGTCCACCTTGTAATGCTCTACTATCTCCAGATCATTTAGCCCCTGGTAGGTTACCCTTGGTCTGAACACTCTTCTCCTCCTCCGGTGCCTAAGGTGGTTGTCAGCATCATCCTCCACACCATCTTCAGTCTCCAACACATGCTGATGAATCAAAGCTATGGTAGCCCCTAACATGTACATTTTAAAAGTGCCCCATCTGTTTACACTGATGGTGCAGAGTATTTGGGAATACACAAGTGTGTGTGAGGTGCTTTCACACTTTATACTATTGTGCTATGGATGCTGCTGATGTCATTGGGTGTGAATGAGCTATTCCAGCTGCAGAGTATCTTAATTATGGGTTTTACAGTGAGTACTGCAATTGTGGGGCCTTTGGTGTTGAATTATACTTGCCTGCTGTGATTTATCTGTTGCCCTTTATTTCACTTTTCAACCCGAATCCCCTCCCATTGACAGGCATGCATCCAGCTGCCGGCTTTCTTGTTTTGTACTTTCCCTACCCAGGAATGTGTTGCAAAATGTGTTATGTAGCTGATCTACTGCAATTTTGCTTTGTTCTGCTGTGACAGTTCTGTTTTCTTTGCAGTACGGCACCTCCCTTTCCTGTTCTGCAGGTAGCTGCTAGCAGCCTTGTTAGCTGTTGTCAATGGCCCACTGTGGGTTCCAAGGTGTTAATTACTCATTTGTACTCCTATTTCCATGCTGCAGCACTTCCTTATCTTTTTCCCTTATCCTTCATGTTTCTGCTCTGGTGCACACCGCGCACAACCATTTACCAGGTTTACAGTGCGTTTTTATCCACGTTCACATGCACATTCAGTTACCTTGTGTGCTCTCAGCTAAGCAAAGCTTTGGCTATGTCAACACACCCCTATCCTGCAGCTTTGCTTAGCAACAAGCAAACTGGGTTAGCAATGCTCCAATGTGCTTACAGCAATGGCGACATACCCCTCTCTTGATGTCATTTTTATCTCAAGGGCTCACCTCGGTGTTATAATGCTATGCTGTTTTGTGCATCCTCACACCAGCAGGAAATCTGAGATTCAGTATTACTCCTCTCATTTGCATGGCATTGCCTACTAATTCCTAGCTACTGCGCATAACACTGTCACTGCCCAATAGCAACACTTGTGCCATGAGTATGGTGTAGTATGCCTGCCATTAACTATTATGGGGAAATCGTAATATGTGTTTCATTGCAGTTTTATTCTATATTTTTGTATATTCCTTGCGATCCCCTTTGCGCACCGATGCCCAGTGCTTTAACTTCGCATTAGCGTGGGCATAATATTAAATGTTCTTTTTCATATTTTGTGCATGTTGTTTTATGCCAATGGCTATATATTTAGCCATTGGCATATATTAACAGTATAATACGTGAGTTTGTTCCGCTGTCATGGCTCCGATTTTATGTTTGAAAAATGTAAACCTTTTTTTTCGGTTTACATTTCTGCATGCTTACACTACGCCTGCACCACTTCTTGAATCGCTCTATACCTTCATTTGCATGCTACACTGCTGTACATGGGGTGATTAGCATACAGGCTCTGGGAGCTGTGCAGGTGCAGCGTATGCAGGTAGTGCACGTGGAAACAGCTTGTACCTGAATCGCTCGGCGGCCATATTTGGTGTTAGATCGCTGATGCTACGCCTGCACCTGGCACAAGCTTTATGAATCCCGGGGTATGTGTCTACCACCAGAACATAAATAGGTATGCATGAGTTGCTTCTAAAGGATCTGCAGCTTTGTCTCAAACAAATATGACTGATTGTTATCTTCTCACTGAACCTGAATAAGATAAATTAGCTGATAAATAATGGTTTGCTATTATTAATTATACATAGACATACAACTTGACTGGAATATGCTTATCAGGCCAATCTGCATTAGAAATGACTAACAGGTTCCAAAAAGATACATCTATACATAACTCTCAACTGTCCAGATTTGTACTGAATGTCCAGATTATTACCTTATATTTTCGGTCTGTTCGTCATAAAGTGTATGGGGTTATTGGCAAATCATTGAGGACTGATGTCACTAAATGATGACTCACAACTGAGTTATATACTTTATATTCCTCAGAAAATGCAAGCTAACAAAAAATGTTATTCTTGCAACATTCTAGGTTTCAAAGAACAATGATTAAAATCTATCCCAATTTTCGGTCCTTTGTCCCCCCCATTATTCACACACACACACACACACACACACACACACACACACACACACACACACACACACACACACACACACACACACACACACACGACAACAGGAACTGGATAATGTGGGCAAAAAGAGTTGGAGAAAGATATGGTGATGTGAAAAACGTGGAGTAGTGGTATGGTTTATGGACCATCATGGTAACCTAGGATGTGGGGGTTTGCATGAGAATGGGGGAGTCATGGGAAAATATGCAAGCTATCAATGTTTGTGGTCTGATTAATAGCATACAAAGTGGAGTGGGACAAGGTAGGAGGAGGAGAAGGTGAGTATACAGAACTGGGCATAAAGAGGGATGGGAGAACTCAGAATACAAACAGACATGAGCAGAAGTTACACTAAGAATAAGTAAGTAGAGTGACACAGCAGAAAGGGAAAAAAGAAAGCCAAAGATACAGCCATGAAACAGAGGACAAAAAGAAGCAAGCCAAGGGAGAGAGACAAGTGAAAATGGTTATGCAGAGCCAGAGGCAGCCATGTTGGACCCAATATGCGAAAGGAAATAGTGGGCAGAGATGACCACTCAGCCAGACTGTGGGGCAGAGGGTGACAGGGAATAAAAAATAGAATAGGCATCTAGAAAATGTGCAGGAAGGATAAGAAAGTGATCATATGCATCACAAGGAGTGAAGCGAGCAATGTAGACACTGAGAAGAGCTAGGGTAGTGAAACCAGAGGGGCAAAAGTTATAGATAGATGTAAGTAGGAAGGTGCGGTAAGAAATAGAAGTCTATGGAAAACAGTTTAGGAGGATTGAGAGGAGCGCTTTTGGAGACTGGAGAGTCAATCAACAATGGGATTAAGCATCATGGCAAATAAAACAAAAAAAATGACACATGCAACCCTTCAGGAACACTTTAATGTAGAAAGATTTAGCTCTTTAGTCAATGGTAACTCCAACTTCATCAGAATAACCATTTCAAAATCACACACTTTTTATACATTAAATTCAGTCACATGTCCACAATTAAAAACTAGCTTTCCCAGTTTTAAAGAAATATTGCGTCCCACTTTTTTTTGTAAAACACAATAAACACATAATGTGCATTTGTAAGTTAGAAATACTTTGCAACTTTTATAAAAATCTCAATAAACCCATTCATAATAATACTGCACAATGTTTTTTTTTTTTTTTTTAAAATCTGCTTTTAGTTTCAGCACACTTTTGATGGATATGGTTTAATTGAGGCCTGGGGGGTACCTGCATTGTACTTTATTTGCCATATTAACTCTTTATATTCTAAGTACATGTCTGCAGGTCCCCCTCTTCGTCCCATATCCACTTTGTCAACTGCTGTAAATTTAAAACTGTGTGAGGGGAGTTTCTGAATGTGCCTCGCTAGTGCATTCTTATTATCCCCTCTGGATATGTCGTACTAATGTTGGTATATTCTTTTCCTAAACATACCCTTTGTTTTTCCTGTATAAAAATTCAAACATTTCTGACAGACCACTAAATAAACTATACCACAGCTATAGCACAGGAACTTGTGCTTTATTTTTACTAATTCCCGAGTTCCAATTATGACTTCTGTTTCTTCTAAAATGTACCTACATTTTGGATAATGCCCACACTTATGCATTCCACTATCTGCTGCCCCTCTGTCACTTTTTTCAAGTAAAGACTTAAAGCACATGTCCTTTTTTAAGCAATGGCGGGTTCATTCCCTATTTTCTGAAATAGGTCAATGTCCACTCTGAAAATGTTCCAATTATGTCTAATAATGACACTTACATCATAAAAGGTGAGATTATAAGGTATAATAAAGGCTCTTTGAAACCTGTTGGTATTAGAAGTTTCATTTGCATTTCCTATTCCACCCCTAGGCATATTATCAATATATCCTAAAAGTGGTGCAAAATACCTTTTTTCCTTTTATATTTAACCTCTCTTATTGTTTGATTCAATAAGGTATTTGGATATCCCCTCTTTTCTAGCATAGTCCTTAATACATCACATTCCAAAAGTGAACTCGCTGCTGACCATGCGTGCTAACCTAACATATTGTCCCTTAACTAGGGACTCTTTTTGGTGGTGAGGGTGTCCACTAGTAAAGTGGAGTAACAAATTTGAGTATGTCGGTTTCCTATAAATAGAACTTTCAGATTTCTTTTGGTCCCTGTTTTTAGAAATGGACATATCTAGGTAATATAGACACTCACTATTGGTTTCCACTGTAAATTTGAGGAAACTAGTGCTGTCATTTATATGTTGAAAAAAGCAGTCAAGTCTATCTAGTGAATCTTTCCAAAAGATTATGATGTCATCCCAGAACGACCATACATACACCAAGAATTTGCAAACTCAGAATTAAACACTGTTTCCTTCTCCCATTGGGCCAGGACTAGGTTGGTAAAAACAGGGCTGCATGCTGCCCCCATAGCCACTCCATTTCTCTGTTTAAACAATTGGTTTTCAAAAACCAAGATGTTGTTGTCAAGGATGGCCTCTGTCAAGGCCCTCATGGTAAGTATCTTAGAATGGTTGAAATTTGAGTTCCCACAAAGAAAGTCATAAAACATTTCAACCCCCTTCTCGTGAGGTATAACTGAAAATAGATCTATCACATCTTTTCTGACAAAAATCAAGTCCTCAGAGTAAATTCAGGATGTCACCTTGGACAAAATGTCCTATGAGTCTTTGTAAATTTACTCATATTTGTCCAGGATACCTTTCGCTTGAGTAGCCACATATTTGGCCAGTGGAAATGTTTTGAATGCTTTTGCATCCACTATTGGTCTCAATGGGGGGGTCATTGATACATTTATGTATCTTTGAAATTCCAAATATAGTGAGGGGTTTTGGATAAGTAACCTTTAAATATTCCTGTTTAGAAATCTACTCTTTAAGTAACAGATCTTCTAACATATAATTCATCATTTGATATGCTATTTTTTTTCATTTAGGGAGATCTCCTCATATGTCTCAGAATATAGAATATTAGACATTTTGTCAATGTAATCATTGACATACATAACAACTAATCCACCCCCCCTTATCTGGCTTCATGATTCTCAAATTTCTCGTAACCAGAATTTCTTTCAGTAGTTTGTTCTGTGTATAATCTAGGTTGTGCTCTAGAGGGTGTGCTTGTGAGAAAAACTGTCTAATTTCTCTTTCACAAATCTTGTCAAAAATATTTACTTGAGGGTGTAAAGGTGGGTTAAATGAACTTGAGCGTCTAATGGTGACCTGGCAGTCTGAATTCTGCTCACAAAGTAAGTAGTAAGGTTAAGTTTCCTTACAAATAATTTAAGTAGTATAAGTGTATCTTCCAGGTTTCCACGTCTCGTGGGGACAAAGGTAAACCCCATTTCAGATAGATTTGCCCATTCACTAGTGACATCTGTACTACTAAGAGTGCAGATTTTAAAGTCATTGACTGTATTTTTCACCACTTTACATTTAGCCTGGTCAAATTCTACCACTGGTTGACTTTGATCATGCCTCTCCCTCTCCCCCTGTACCTCCCTCTCCCCCGCTGAGCTTCCTGTTGGTACCAATTCCCTGATTCAATCCCATTCATGTTCCTCTGTCTCTGATTCAATAAACAGGATGATCTCCTCGGGGGGGGGGGGTACATCTAAAGGGATGTCCTGCATACCCACATCATTGTCTTCATTGTCATTCTCTTGTTCGTGTACAGGTCTAACCACCTCCTCCCCATTTGTACCATGAACCCTAATACCAATGTTGCCTAGTGGAGGTGGGTAGGCTGTCCCTACCTCATAGTCATTTTTGTCTCTTAATAACTTTTTCTTTTTTAGTTCCTTAATTGTTTTGTCATCTTCCAGTAACATTCCTCTTTACACATGCATTTTGATGTCAAACAGTAAATCAGTTTGCATACTATTACGTATGTTAGCAGAGTCCTTAAGTTTGTCCATTTGTCTATCCTTGTCTCTCAAAAGAATTTCTAAAAGTTCACACCCTTGTTTGTTGAATAATCTTACTAATTCACTGTGTAAAGGTGAATCACATACCAGCCCCAATACCTTATTGAATCAAACAATAAGAGAGGTTAAACATAAAAGAAAAGAAGCTATTTTTGTATCAGTTTTAGGATATATTAATAATATACCGAGGGGTGGAATAGGAAATGCAATTGAGACTTCTAATACCAACAGGTTTCAAAGAGCCTTTATTATACCTTATAATCTCACCTTTTATGATGTAAGTGCCATTATTAGACACAACTGGAACATTTTCAGTGGACATTGATTTATTTCAGAAAATAGGGAATGAACCCACCATTGTTTATAAAAAGGACATGTGCTTTAAGTCTTTACTTGAAAAAGTGACAGAGGGGCAACAGATGGTGTGATGCATAAGTATGTGCGTTGTCCACAATACAGGCACATTTTAGAATGAACAGAAGTCAGAATTGGAACTGGGGAATTAGTAAAAATACAGCACAAGTTCCACTGTTATAGCCGTGGTATAGTTTATTTAGCTGTCTGTCGGGAATGTTTGAATTTTTATATAGTAAAAACAGAGGGTATATTTAGGAAAAGAATATACCAACATCAGTAGGACATATCCAGAGGGGATGACAAGAATGCACTTGCGAGGCACATTCAGAAATTCCCCTCACACAGTTTTAAATTTACAGCAATTGACAAAGTGGATATGGGACCAAGAGGGGGACCTGCAGACATGTACTTAGAATATAAAGAGTTAAGATGGCAAATAAAATACAATGCAGGTACCCCCAGGCCTCAATGAACCCATATCCATCAGTAGTGTACTGAAACTGAAATCAAAATTGTTTTTTTTTTTTTTTTAAGAAAACATTGTGCAGTATTATTATGAATGAGTTTATTGAGATTTTTATAAAAGTTACAAAGTATTTCTAACTTATAAATGCACACTCTGTGTTTATTGTGGGACGCAATATTTCTTTAAAACTGGGAAAGTTAGTTTATAATTGTAGGCATGTGACTGAATTTAATGTATAAAAAGTGTGTGATTTTGAAATGATGTTATTCTGATGAAGTTGGAGTTACCATTGACTAAAACGTTAAATCTTTCTACATTAAAGTATTCCTGAAGGTTACATCTGTCGGTTTTTTTTTTGTTTTATTCTAAGTTTGGTGTTCTTCAACAGTTTTACCATGGGAAATAAGCTAGGAAGAGTAATTAAAGGGAAGTGGGTCTTGCAGGATTACAATTAGCAACATCTGGTGAGACTACCAAGGTGGTCACCATGGTAGGAGCTAGGTGCATGGGTTGATGCATGTGTGCATCGATGACCTCTTAGAGGGCCAAACAAGGTCAGAACAGGAGCAGAAAGATGTTAGCTGAGAATGTTACCTCCTGCTCCTAAGCTGAGTGGTTTACTATTATTTCACCAAATTAAACAATGGCAAATTGTTACTAATTCGAAACAAAAACGCAAAATTTATAATGTTGAACACAAATAAAGTCAAACTCCGAAGTGTTGAATGTTCGAATTTGACATAATTCGAACATTCATCACACTTCTGGGAATAGTATTCCTGTGACTTGCACAGTAAAAAAACGTGCCTAATAGGGGCAAGCCCCCCCCTGCACCCTCATGAGGCTGCAACCCCTGCTACTTAAATATACAAACTCAGGGATCGCACTCTAGTGAGGGAAATGGTACATTTCCCATTCCCCATTATAGTGCCATCTGCATCACAATGTCAAACCTTACAACAGTGAATGTTGTAAGGCTCGACATTGTGGCATTCATTTTTTCATTGTGTGAAACAGCACTTTGGCACAAATGTAAATTGCACGAAGTGCGATTCATAAAATGATGTACAGCCAACTGAGTTACTTGTGGCAGCAGCCAGCACACTGACAACATATGTTTTTAGAAATTTTATTAAATGGCTGTAGCAGTGAAAATGGTAGAAGGGTTGGATGTAGTCAGTGGATGAGGCAAAGCTGACATAACAAATAATCTATTTAAGGAACAGATTCCATCATCATACAGAATGGATAGTAGCACTTTGGGCTGAGCTGTAAATGTACTTCTTAAAAAATGCACCATTGAACTAAAATGTAAAAATGAGGTGTCACAGGTGCATAAGAGGAAGGTGGGTACTCCTGAAATGAAAATAATAGAGTATAAAGAAAGAAACAAATGTGACAAAGAGCATGGCTTATAGATAAGGTGGATAAGGCATTGCCCTCTAGAGCCTGAGATTTTGCATTCACCCCTTCTGCAGTGGTAGCATATAAACTGGCAGCTCATAGAATTAATATTATGAGCTGTTAAGCTGTTTGCTGTAGTCCAGAGTTTTACTCTTACCGCTTTCATTTTCCTACTGTGTGATTTGGAGTAAGTCACTTAACCAGACAGCAATCTCGAGTAATTGAGAGATTGGGGTAGGCTCCACAATGACATCCAGGACCTTATGCCAGGTAATGACCTGGGAACCTATAACTAAGAAACTGGATTATCACATCTGAATGGAAGAAATGAGATGGTTATGATGAAAAGGACAATGTCAGGAATAAGACAACTTATTACTGGAGTGCCAGATGAGAAAGTTGTAGTCCCATTCATCTTGAACATGCTTATTTCAGACATAGTTAAGTTAAGTGAACAGGATAAGCTCTTTTACAGATGAGACAAAGATATGTTCAGTATTGATGGATGGAAGGATATGACAAACCAAAGATTTGTAAAAATTGATCAAGTAGACTGAATGGTGACAGCTGAGGGTCAGTGTAAACAAATGCAAAACATAACACCTGAGTCACAGCAGAGCTAGTGCAACATCTGTGTCACAGCAGAGCTATTACAACACCTGAGACACACCAGAGCTAGCGCAACACCTGGGTCACAGCAGAGCTAGTGCAACACATGGGTTGTAGCAGAGCTAGTGCAACACATGGGCTGCAGCAGAGCTAGTGCAGCACCTGGTTCACACCAGAGCTAGTGCAATACCTGGGTCACAGCAGCGCTTGTGAAACACCTGGGTCACAGCAGAGCTAGCGCAACACATGGGTCGTAGCAGAGCTAGTGCACCACCTGGCTCACAGCAGAGTTGATGCAACACCTGGCTCACAGCAGAGCTGATGCCACATCTGGCTCACAGCAGAGCTGGTGCAAATTATGGGTGGGGGATAAAACTGATGATGACAGAACAAGACAAGGCCCTGGGGGTACTGATCAGGTTCAGGCGCCTAGGCAGCGAGACATTTCCCTGTGGTACATTTGACTGTGGACACATGGCTGAAGTGACAGTTAGCTGCAGAGAAATATGGCTGTTTGCAAATTCCCTGTGGGCAAAGAGAAGAATGTGTTGCCATGCCCACAACTTCAAGAACCAAAGTCACAGGGGGGAAACAATGTCCATGGTCCCCAAGGGAACATGAGACAGCAGGCAATATGGCAGGCATCAGCAGCAGGCTGATCAGAGGGCATGTCAGTGGCAGTAGAAATGCAGTGTACAATGGGCAGTACCTTTATAATCGGTGTGTGTGGATCATTACCCCCTTTACATTCTCTAGGGAACATTACCTAAAACACATACTGGAACATAAATGTAACTACAGTAGCTTGCAGGATTTCCTCCATGCTGTAGCACACTTCTACATCTTGTAGTTACATAAGTATGTACTCTACACTGAGCACAACACTCATTATTTATTCTACCTCCATGCATTTGGTTATTAAAGGTGTGAGCATGGCTGTATGTGCTTCTCTTTGCCCACAGGGAATTTGCAAACAGCCATATTTCTCTGCAGCTGACTGTCACTTCAGCCATGTGTCCCCAGTCAAATCTACCACAGGGAAATGTCTCACTGCCTAGGCACCTGAAGCCATAATGATCACATTTGGAAAGTGCCACCAAGAGCAGAACGAGAGGGCAGAGGCACTAGCTAATAGAAATGTGATATATCCTCAAAGGATGGACTCGGGAAGCAAACAGGTAATGTTTTCACTAGAACAGGTACTCACCACCCTGCACCCTGAGTATTAGTAGAGTTCTGAATGTCATACAAGGAGAGGAATAATATCCTGCTGGACTGAGCTCAGAAGAAGGCGATCAGAAAGGTGCCATAGAGGGAAAACAATATGACCAAACACTAGAGGAGATGAACTTTTCCTCATCATAAAGACCAGCTGAGATCGTGAGGGAGTAAATCCGGGTGAAAAACATCACATCAGAGAAATTAAAAGGTGTCACCGTGAATATGAAAGATGAAGTAAAGGGCAGAGGCAGATAATCGGCAAAAGTTTGTTCTTGAAGAGGAATGCAGAGTCGAGGCATGTACTACCGGAATAGGTTGCTAAAGAAGGAATCCACAGAGTTATTCAAAATGAATAGGTCATATGGAGAAGGGTAAGGGGGAAGACAGTTGTTGAGGTGTACTTAAAAACAAACCATTTTATCTTTTTGTTAGCTTCTGTTGTCAAGCAAATGTTAAGATTGTATTTGTCTTATCAGATGTTTTAGCACAGAGCTTTTTGTGCTTAGATTTGTGGACATTTAGCAAAACCTCTGCAAGGATTGAATATTGAAGCAGCTAAAAGTCTGAATATCAAGTGTAGAGCTGGAGAGCGGGTTGTATGTATTTTGTTTCATTAGTGAAATACCTCAGTACTTACAGTTTTTGCTAAAAGTAATAAAAGAGGGAGAGAGAGATGTTGAACAGTATAGACTGAGTAGAGTTGCTTGAGCTATTCCTGCAGTGATAGCAGATGTTTGTTACATCATTTCTTTTCCATTGGTTTTGCCTCCTGTCTTAAAGAATGCTTGAGAGTTAGTTCAGAGAAAACATTCCAAAATGTTCATTCTGTTTCTCAGGTAGGCATAGCGTATTACGTTAAATGTTCTTTACAACTCTGGCACCATAGTTTATGCACAGGAGGCCATGCTGAACTTTGTGTGTGTGGTTACAGTGGGACTAAGAAGTATCATCTGGGTGTCTGGGTGTCTGCGTGTCTTGGTGGAATGCTATGTTGAGCAAGATTGAGCAGAGGTAACCATTTTAAAACTGAATGGCCGAAAAAAATGAATTACATATAGGAAGTCCAAATGACGACTTCTTGGAATATTCCCTTTTCTCCAAGGTATGGTGATCTCTGATTTGGTATATAAAAGTTCAGGGTTTGGGGACCCCACATTGGGGTAGTATGGGGGCTTGACCTCCTGCAAAAGTATGTTTAAGAAAAAAGAGTTATGTGTGATATTCCCTCTTCTCTGCATGTTTGGTATTGTTTTCTTTTTTATGGAATATCTGTACTAAGTATTGCATGTGAAGACATTTCAAGAAAGATCTGTAAGCTGACCATTGTTTTTATGTAATTATACATATGGTGGAAAGCAGCTTTCTATTAGCTTTTGATAAAAGAGAACAGAATGACAAGGGAATTGGAACATGTTATGGTATCTGACCTTGGAGAGTGTGTGTATAATGGCTTGTTCAAGTATTTTGAACATAGACATTCAGTATTCTGCACTGCACATTTTTTGGCTTGCTGTTATGCTTGACCCTTTGATTTTTGAGAGAGACTAGAAGCTTGTGGTTGGTACTCTAAGGCTCCAGTTCCCTAACTGCTGCTTGGCGTAACATTTAAGAAAACACAAAATTCAACTGCCACTTTTGGAAGACGCTTTTGCTCTTATTTTGCTAGGGAACAAAATCCTTTTACACCATTTCTGAATTATATAAAGAGGTTTCTGAGATCATGCTGAAAATTATAAAAAAAAAATTATGTTTGCTTGTATAATAATCTGCTTGCAGTTGGACATTTCATTATATTTTTGTTGTTATAATAGTTTCTTAAGTTGTTCCTGCTAAGCATTTAGTGACCAATGTTAGTTTTGACTCCATCACATCTAAAGGGGTACAAGGAGAATTATCAGCAGTTTGGCACCAAAGATGAAGGGTATAATGTCACTGAGCTTCATTCTGTAGCCATGATGTTGCTTTTGTCCATTTTTATGCGGTAGGGTAATCACAGAGGGGTCTATATTATAACATCAAATTTTATAAAGGTTGAATGCTATAATATCAAACCAGTAATGTTGAACGCTGAAAACAGTGAAGGTGCAGAACACAGAATTCTTTCCTTGGGAAAGAATTTGGTGAGCCGTTGCTGTGGCTTCGCTGTTTTCAGCGTTCAATATGTTGGAATGTTATGGGTTGGGTTCAGATAAGTGTGCGATTGTGTGTAGGTTAGGGGTAGGGGGCGGGTTAGGTGAGTTAGGGTTAGGACGTGGGTCAGGTAAGCGTGCGGTTGTGTGTAGGTTAGGGTTCGGGGGCGGGTTAGGTGAGTTAGGGTTAGGGCGTGGGTGAGGTGAGTGTGCTATAGTGACGGACCTTAGGGTTAGGGTTGGGTTAAGGTAAGTGGATAGCTAGTAGTGTATGTAAAGTTTAGTTTAGGTTTAGGTGTAGGATTTTAAGTGTGTGTGGATTGCTGTTTTTTGTGTGTGTTTGTGTTGTGTGTATGTTTTTCGGAATAGCGATTTTTTTCCCTGGGAAAAAAATCGCTATTCTGACTGTTCAATGTTTGCAGATTTCGGTGTTTAGGGTTCAATATTATAACATTCGATGTTTATGAACTTCAATGTTATAATATAGACCCATCACAGAGTTAGTATGCATATGCTGGGAGGAGATGGGGGGTAAACCTCCTGTATGGGCTAAAAGACAAAAAAATAGACTTTCATTAGACACAAAAAATAGACGTTTATTATTATCAGCAACTGCAATAAAGAGAGTCTTAGTTATAAAATGCAACCATTTAATTTAACCTTTAACTTCACATCAGAGCATGTCATTTAAGAGAAGTGTCAAAATGCTTTGCCCAGACAACTTTCTCAATGTGCAGAGTAAAACAGACTTAAAAAAATACTTACTGTTTTAGACTACCACTATAGTGCATTATTAGATGGATTGAGACCATATTTTAATTAGTTCTGCCCCTAGTCTTCATCTCATCAAGTATTTACACCCATCAGTAGCAATAATGGTGTTTTTTTAAACACCTTTACTGAAATTATCACTTGTGACATAAGCACATTTTCATTTATGTAAAAGTAATCAAACTGAATTAACAAGCTGTATATCCTGTAACTTAAGCAACAGCATTAGTTGTAAATGGGCATAATGATTTTTTTCTTCTTTAAGGTTTAGAAATTCAGAACATCAAGGGAGTTGTATTATCATGCAAAAGTATCATTTTTTAACAGACTACATATAAACTCGAAGCAAGCGTGATAATTATGAGAATCTAACTATAATCTGAAGTTATATGTGCTGTCTACAAAATGTGTCACAGATGAAAATTTGTTACATCTTTGAATTTTTTGATATTGTATGTGTTTCTGAATGAAGCATGTTGTCGTCTGTATATCTAATGAGTAATGTCTTATATTTATCTTGTATACAAGTCAGTTTTGGCCTTTATTTGTAATTTTTTCACAGAAGACCTTCCTCTAATTAAAATACAATTACTTTCTCTGCCACAAAGTCTATTGACAATATTGATGCAGTTGTAATAATGACTGAGGGGTGTTTTTTTTTCTATTTCTTCTCCAGTTCTTTGTAATTACCTCTCTTGTTACTACTAAGAATACAGAGAAGATGGTATTGGTTTTAAGTCACACATGGCAGAACTGGAGCTTTATACAACACTAGGCAAATTGATATTTTAAATTTGCCTGTCAGCATAAAATGTGTTAGTGATTGAAAAGTGGTCCAGTAATCTAATAACAGGTTCCACTAAAAAAATATCCCAATCTGGTTTAAGTTGTTTACAATGCTTCAGCTAAAGATTGTTAGATTTACTTATGATTTTCTCAATCTTTTGAAGTATGTAGAAAGAACGATTCAAAAGCTTCTGAGTTTAATCTTTGCAAACTGAGGAATGTTTTTTTCTCACTGAGTGCAAAAAGGTTTTATCATCCTATCTTTGACATTAACATAAGCTGCCTTAAGTAGTAAAAAGATCTTTTGGACTCCTCTGAACCCGTGAATTATTCATCTCTATACTGTTTAATCACAGTCTTAATCGGGACTGGATGCGCATCTTGTTGAATGTAGCTTTATGGCAGCTTGCTCTATGTGAAGCAGATGCCTTCTGTAATCATTGCTGAGTGTGAAAGTACACTTCTAAGTGAGGTCATTGCAGATGATGTGCACTTTGTCTAAGATACAACAATCTAAGAATTCATTGCATTAAAGATGATAAAGCCCTCCTATATGGAGCAATAAGAGTTTTTGCTCTCCATATATAATGCCTCAGATTATTTTTCTCTAATGTGAAATTCAAAGTTTTTAGGTATCTAGTCACAATATAAAGCTCAGCTTTATTTCAAGCAGCTGTTCATCTTTGTAGGCTTTGGCTGAAAAACTGCTAACAGGGAGGAGAAAGAATTTACAGGGACTGTTCTAAAATGCTTATCTATTTTCTGTTTTTATGCTTCATTGAATTCTAGATGTGAAGAGTGCCTGAGAGTGGCATAGCAGCTCAGAGTTAATGTAATTGGTAGTGCTGCTTTTCCTGGTTGGAATATTACAGGGAGAGAAAATTCCACATTGTCAAAACTCCAGCATATGCATTTAGCCCCACCATAGCCATATAGTATACCATACATAGCTTAATTGAAAATGTGCTTAAAGCCAAAGACTTCCCTCACAGGCAAGATGCACTCATACCATACCTCTCAACCTCTCAATGCAAGAAATCTGGACAAAGCCAGAAAGAATGGGTGGACAATCGCCCAAAAATAGGGAAATAATTTAAATACTGCTCCTATAAATGTAGAAAGTTGCTGGAATAACATGTTTTGCATAGTTATGCATTTTCTGAAGGATAAAAAGTTTGAAACTCAACTGTCTGTCATTATTAAATATTATTTAGTGACTTCAAGTCTTTAAAGATTTGACAGAAAACCACAATTTTTTGAGGAACAGACCAAAAATATGAGGCAAAAATCTGAACATTCTATGAAAATCCGTGCAGTTGAGAGGTATATACCAGCAGTTGAACTTTTTTCTTGCCCATATGGGCACTCCTGACCTTCATGTAATACAATTCTCACAGTGGCTTTCTCCAGCTCTGCTTACCACATTGTGTCAAAGATCAGCTTGGAGAGTTATCAGCACTCCTCTTCTTCCATTGCTGCATCACTATAAACCTGCCCAAGATGTCATTGACCATTCTGCAAAAACTGAAGGGAGGAATGAGATAAAAAATGTTGAATTTATGTTTAAAAGTGTTTCCTCCCAAAAAAAATCATCAAAATCTGCTTTCAGATCATGCCATCTTGCCCATGAGCTCACAAAAGACCTGATGACCAAGTTCCCTTCATGACAAATTGTGATGCCCGTGCACTGGACCAGCAATCAAGGAGCCTCAATCCTTACCAATAACATTAGTGAGGGGTGTCCATGAAGGGAAAGGATAATAAATACACACACAACAGAGTACAATTTCCCTTAAGAACACACAGAGTCTGGGACTGGTTTCTCCCTTTCTCTCCAGGTCCTCAATAAGACTCTCCACTGGCACAGTTATAGGGTCCAGATCTCAGCCTAGTGGGCAAGCTAAAACTTTCAGAACTCTCTCTGTCCAACCAGTGCTTCATATCCCTGCCCATGTAGCTGACAAACACACACACTTGGAGATAAGAGTTATATGCAACTACACAGACACTCCTGGGGAAGGCTGACACAGGGTCTCCAGCTGTGCCCCTTTTACCCAGACTATATGGTAGTACCACTTGCCACCACCCACTAATATTTATCATCTACCAAAAGGCCCTTATGAAAGGGTGTCCAATTTTACTGTCCAAATGGTAAGTGTGACTGAACAGCAAGGCTATTGGAGGGGCCTTGTACAGTATCACTAAATACATGCAATGTACTCTTAGAGCTTAAATTATCTCTACCAAAACAGCCACAGTTGGAAGGTTTAAAAATATTTAATAATAAATAATAAAAACACAAGGCAATGCTTCTTACTACACAGTGCTAGTCAAGAGTTCAGAGATCACAGAGAAATACTTAAAATAATAAAGTAGAAAAGTTCTGACATCAATACAGAAAAAAACGAATCTAATATTCCTAGTTCCTAGCTATATCTAAGAGAAAACACAGTTCTAAAATAAACTTACATATAGAACACAGGCAGAGTGCTGTTAAGTTGGATGCTCTCAAGACAAATGCTCAAAAGTGCTCTCATTCTTTCTGTAGTTAAACTGATAACACAGTACCACAGATTAACTTCAGATTACATGATTTCTTTCTGGTTCCCAGGCTAACCGAACTCAGAGGTTAATAGCCCTTTTGATCTGGCAGCTGGTCAGGAAGCTAGAGCAATAAAAGAAATTATACATGTAAATTCTAGCCATTAACTCTGGCCTCAAAACAATAGGCAGAATGCCTCCCTCTAGATGGCACCGAGTTTTAGATCAAACAATTTCACAATGCTTGACTTTTCAGCTTTCTTACAGCAGAAAGCACTATTGTTACATCTTTTTCAGTTCAACATCCAATACAGTTTTTTCACATTTAAGAGAACAAGCCTGTGACTTACATTAATATTTACAGTTGACAGAATTATCTACAAAATTCTATCTAGCTAGGCTGGCAGCCTTCACCTATCTTCACCCCCCCCCCGAGAACTCAATAGTTTTTTAAGTGACCCTTGAAAAACATTGCTTGAGAGGGTTAGGTCTATCTGAGTATACCTTACCCCATTCCCTGTCTTGAAAGCTCATCTGCCTGATTGGCTTCTACTTTGGCAGATTCTGGCCTGATCTTACCACTCCCACTCTATGTCCAGGTAGGAGACCGCTGCCACACCCTCCTGACATTTGCTCGGCTTAGTGGTCAACCCTGCCCTCTGTAGTCTGCCCAGCACCTCCCTGACATATCGAAGGTGCTCTTGCCAGAAATGTCTGTAGATGCCAATATCATCTAGGTAAGCAAGAGCAAACCCTCTTGCTCCTGCTAGTATATGATCTACCAGCCTCTGGAAAGTCGCTGGGGCATGTTTCATCCCAAAGGGCATCTTTGTGAACTCATACAAGCCAAAAGGAGTCAAAAAGGCTGACCTCTCTCTAGCACTGGGAGTCAAGGGCACCTGCCAGTAACCCTTGGTAAGATCAATGGTGGTAAGATACTTAGCTCCACCCAGCTTCTCTAGGGCCTCATCTGTCCTAGGCATGGGATAAGTATCTGACTCTGTGTGACTATTTACTTTCCTGTAGTAGACACAGAACCTGGTGCTGCCATCATTCTTTGGCACCAGCACCACTGGGGAGGCGCAGGGACTGTTGGAATCTTGAATTACCCCTAGTTCCAACATGTCCTGTATCTCCTCCCTCAGAGTCTGTTTGACTCTCTCAGGTACCCTATAAGTGGTCTGCGTAATAGGCTTTTGAGGTCCTGTATTCCACTGGTGCTGCACCAGGTGGGTGCACCCTGGTTTCACAGTGAATATGTCCCCAAACTCCTGTAACACTGCTCGGACTTTTCGAACATGGGTAGGAGATAGCTGCTGGGACATTGCTACCCCTTTCACTCAGGTGTCAGTCCGAGCCTCACTGGGGAGATCAGTCACCAGGTTTCCCTCAGACTCTTCCTGCAATCCACTGCAAATGCTCAGCACAAGGGCCACACTATCATGGTAAGGTTTCATCATGTTAACATGGTGCAGTTTGTGCTCCTGCCTCCTGCCTAGCAGTTCTACCATGTAGTTAACACCACTTAGCTTTCTTACCACGTTGTAGGGTCCCTCTCAAGCTGCCTGCAGCTTGTTGTGTCTGACAGGAATGAGAGCCATTACTTGCTGCTCTACAGCATACTCTCTAGCTGGAACATTCCTGTCATACCACACCTTTTTCTGTTGTTGGGCTTCTGCGAGGTTATCTTGGGCCAAGCCCATGAGTTCCCTGACCCTTGTCCTGAGGTTTGGGAAATATGCCATAACAAACTCCTTGTGAGATTCACACTGACTTTCCCACTCATCTCAAATTAAATCTAGAGGTCCCCTCACCCTATGCCCATACAGCAACTCAGAGGGTGAAAAGCCTGTGGATTTCTGAGAAAGCTCTCTGTTAGAAAACTAAGCAAACAACAGATGGGGCAAATATTTGTCCCACTCCCTCTTAAACTGGTCTACAAATGCCCATAGCATGGACTTAATTGTAGAGTTTAACCTCTCAACAGGACCATTTGTCTGGGGATTGTAGGGTGTGGTCTTCATGTACTTCACCCCGCAGGACTTTCACAGACAATCCAGCAGGTCTGACATGAAACTGGCTCCTCTGTCAGTCAATATTTCCTTTGGGAAACCTACCCTGCTGAAAATCTCTAACAAAGCATTTGCCACCTTTTCTGCTTCAATGGAGGACAGAGCCACTGCCTCAGGTATCATATAGCATAATCTATTACCACTAGGATATACTTTTTCCCTGTGGAACTTGGGGTACTCAGGGGCCCCACAATATCCATAGGTACCCTCTGAAATGGCTCCTCAATCACAGGCAAAGGCATAAAAGGAGCTCTCACATTGTCTCCTGCTTTGGCTACCTTTTGGCACTGCTCACAGGTCCTCCAGTACCCTGTTACATCTCTGGAAATTTCAGGCCAATAAAAGTTCTGCATAATACATTTCTTTTTACATTTATGCTCATATGGCCTGCAAAGGGAATATCATGGGCTATGGCTAGAAGTGCCAGATGGTAGTCTCTAGGCACTACCAACTGCTAACCCTCCCTCAGGGGTCCACTCTCTATACAGTAACCCTTTGTCTCAATATATAGATTCCCCCTTCCCTTGAGAATCAGGTCCCTCACTAGCTACCTGCCTCAGACATTGCAATGTAGGGTCTGAGAGCTGAGCCTGTCCCAACTCTCTTTGTAACCTTTCCCAGCTCCCCTTCTACAGGACGTCTGGCTTCCTCTGACAGTGGAGCCTCACTGTCAGCCTGGGTACTACTACTCACCTCTACCTTTGCTGTCACTCTGTCCAAGGGAACATCAGTACCCACAAGCAGCTGTGGCTCACATTCAGTCTCACTGCTACAGAGTAGCTCCCTCCCTCATTCAGTCCTGGTTGTAAGTATGCAGTCTGTCTGGATCTCCCCACAGGCCACCAGACCCACATGCTTATCTCCTACCCTGACTGCATGTAACTGCATTAACACATGGTACTGCCTCATCTAAATCCTTCCCTTTCAGGACATCTGCAGGATGATAGTTTGGTACCCCTTGTTGTCTCAAGACAACCTACTATTGGCATTTTGTCTTCCCCACTTACTGGTTTTCTCATCTTTTGTTCCCCACCTTGCTTCCATGGACATCTGTATGCCACATGGCCCCACTGTTTGCATTCAAAAGATTTAACCCTAGGTCCTGGATGTGTACCTGGACTAGTGGTCTCCCCTACTACTGGTAGATTCTGTTGGGGCAGTCTGTGCTGCCCACCATGGGTTCCTTTAGACCCATGAGCAGTACTGGGGGTCCCTTTCCTGTGCAGGGATGTCCTGCTTGATTGGTATACGTCTCCATTCTTCCCTAACTCATCTGAAGTAGCACATTGTCTATCAGCTAACCAGATCCTCATGTCCTCAGGCAAAGTGCTAAGTGCTTGTTCCCTCACCAAAAGGTCTGCCAGCCCTTCAAAAGTGGTGACCTGACATCCACTCACCCACCTATGAAAATAAGTGCTCAGCTCAGCAACATATTCACACACTTTCATCTGCTTTGCGTCTATGCTCAGAAAACATTTTCCTATAAGTTTTAGGTTTTAGCTTAAAAAATTCTAACAAGCAGTTCTTAACAGTATTATAATCAAAACATTCTTGATCAAAAATTTTAGGCAACACAGTTACAGCTTTACCATGAAGTAAGTGGGTCAGGAACTGTACCCAGAGCCTTTGGCCAACATCATACTGTTTACATACCCTCTCAATCATGTGCATGAAACTATCAAAATTATCCAACTCTGTAAACTGCGGAAGAAATTTACTGACCTTTTGTGCTTCTGGGGTCCAGTTACTCCCTTCCCCATTACCTCCATGACTCTGGTGAAGAGTCAACATCTCCTTCTCATGCTGCCTCTGCCGCTCCTTTTCCACAGCTTCCAGGCATAGCGGATTCTCATTCTCTTCAGCCTGCAAACATCACAGTTTCTCATTGTCTTCAATCACTAGATGCCTCAGTCTCTCAGCTGCTTCTATTTCCAAATGTCTGGCCTTCAACTCAAGTCTCTTTAGCTCCAGATGAGTTTTTAAGTCCTCTGAAGAAAGGCTGAGCTGTCCATTCTCTGAGTGTGATACATCTCCACTGCCAGTCTGATCGTCCTGTTTGCTGTTTTCTTATGCAGCTGTGACCAAAGCTGCAATCATGTCAGCTTTAGTCAGCTTTCCATGCACCAGTCCCCTAGCCTAGCACAACTCAGCCAGCTGGCTCCTTATCAGCTTTCCGTACTCCTCTGCTGACATGCTGCCTGCTCTCCCTGACTAACTAAGCTAACAAAAGAAATAAAACAATTGTGATCTGAACTTTGAGTATTCACTGCATGGCTGATTTAGAGTACAAAAACACCTTCAGAGATCAGTGTACACAAGCTACAGGAATTCACTCTACCCACACCACTACAAGCCAATTAGTATTTGACAACTAATTAATATGTGGTGTGGATATCCCACTACTGCCACCAATTAATATGTGGCACCCGTGCACTGGCCAGCAATCAAGGAACCTCAATCCTCACCACTAACACCAATGAGGGGCGTCCATATATGGAAAGGATAATAAATACACACACAATAAAGTACAATTTCCCTCAGTAGCATCACAGTCAATCTGAGGTTGTTTCTCCCTTTCTCTCCAGGTCCCCAATAAGACTCACCACTGGCACAGCTATAGGGTCCAGATCTCAGCCTAGTGGGCAAGCTAAAACCTCCAGCACTCTCTCTGTCCAACCAGACTATACAATAGTACGACTTGCCACTACCCACTAATATTTATCAGCTACCAAAAGGCCCTTATGAAAGGGTGCCCAATTATACTGTGCAATATTATTATCCAAATAATAAATGTGACTGAACAGCAATCTATTGGAGTGGCCTTGTACAATATCACTAAATACATGCAGTGTACTCTTAGAGCCTAAATTATCTCTACATAAAACAGCCACAGTTGAAAGGTTTAAAATATTTAATAATAAATAATAAAAACACAAGACAATACTTCTTACTACACAGTGCTAGTCAAGAGTTCAGAGATCACGGAGAAATACTGAAAATAATACAGTTGAAAAGTTCTGACATCAATACAGAAAAAAATAATCTAATCATTCTAGTTCCTAGCTATATCTAAGAGAAAACACAGTTCTAAAATAAACTTACATATAAAACACAGACAGAGTACTAGTAAGTTGGATGTTCTCAAGACAAATGCTCATAAATGCTCTCATTCTTTCTGTCATTAAATTGATAACACAGTACCACAAATTCATTTCAGATTATATCATTTTTTCTGGTTCAAAGGCTAACAGAACTCAGAGGTTAATAGCCCTTTTGATCTTGTAGCCAGTCAGGAAGCCAGAGCAATAAAAGAAATTATACATGTAAATTCTAGCCATTAACTCTGGCCTCAAAACAATAGACAGAATGCCTCCCTCTAGACATCTTGGATCCGAGTTTTAGATCAAAGAATTTCACAATGCTTGACTTATAAGCTTTCTTACAGCAGAGTGCACTGTTGTTACATTTTTTCAGTTCAACATCCAATACAGTCTTTTCACATTTAAGGGAATAAGCCTGTGGCTTACATTAATATTTACAAATGACAGAATTATCTACAAAATTCTATCTAACTAGGCTCACAGCCTTCACCTATCTTCACACAAATCTCCCAAGGATATCAGCAAAATTTGCCATTAGATAATGTTATCATATTTACTAGAAAACCTGCTGCTCAGCCTTATGACCTGCTCCTTTGTGTTAAATGCTCCAAGTTCATCAATAACATCTACTATAAGATCATGACATCTGCTTCACAAGCTCACCTGTTGATCAGTTTGAATACCTCATTTTTGTTAATCCTTCCAAGTGCATTAACAAAATCTGCTATTGCAACATATCATTTTATTCAAAAGCTGACCTGCTGCTCATATCTAATGAACAGCCCATTCACGACAAGGTCTGAATGGCACTAGCATGAAAAATCCAAATGTCCTTACTCTTGGTTAACTGTCCCTACCATAAAAAATGTACCTGCATATTACAAGAAAAATAAACATTTAACATTTTAGACTTTTTTGACAGAATTCCTATTCTTCCACCTTACATTCACAAAACTGTATGTTTGTGTGTGAGTGTGTAAATTTGTGTATATAGATGCATATTTTCTTTTTTGTCTTTCAGCCTTTCGGCATGGAATTTGAGAAAAATATATGGCTCAACCAGATCCATTGGCATAGATGCATAAAGACTAGACTATGCAAGATGACTGGAGTTTGAGTAGCATCTTTGGTGCCTATAGCCTGTTGGAATTGGCTGAGAGAAAAAGGAATGATGAGTTATTGCATGCTCACCTTTTCTAACATGAGTGAGAGGACATGCTATGGTAATGGCTGCTTTGAAGGCTCCAGGGATGTTCATGGGGACATACTAACGGTGCTGCTGGGGCATTTGTGGAGGAAAACATTTCCCTAACAGTGCCGATGCACAACCACCTAGGTGCCATGTACCAGCATAACAGGAGGAAGAAGGGCCTAAGTAATCCCCCAAGTTGCATTATGATAGTTGTTGCTCCCCATGCTCTTGCCCATCTCATTGGTGTATGGCAGGCTCACACGACTTGGACCTTTCTCATGAGGATTGGGACCCCTATATGTAGGCCTCTTCTAAAAATGAAACCTTCCTGGCATTGAACACACTAGAGGGGACAATGACATGTGAGGAATGGAACTTGTGTGGGAGCTAACAGTGGCGGTATTGCTGTAATGCACATTTTTTTCCCTTGCACTTCCCCCATTCCGATCTCAAGTTTCCCCCTCAGCCTGGCCCCACACCATCCATATGCAGAATTTCATTATTACATTTTCATACTTTGTCTTACCTTTTATATCCCCCATGGTTTTGCTAAATCCTAACTTGCCAAAACTGTACTGTAGTAAGCCTGGAGGATGGAACTGAATTAAGCTGGGTATCTGGGGTTGGCTACCTGAATTCACAGAGTTCTAGATGCTCTGAGGTATGTCTTGCAGCTTTTTTACAGCCTTTTGATGGCCTAAACAAAAAAAATATCATGAATAAGATCACCGACATGGTGAAGTGGGATAAATCTCTAGCTATGGCCAAGGCAACCTCAGTTTAATTAGTACCCTTAATATCTGGGGGACTAGCTGGGAGGGATGGGTGTGCTTATCCAGTAGGTCCAGAGAAGAGCAAAACCCTAATATACCAAGGTGAACACAAGCTGGTGGGGGAACGGTAGAAAATTCTTCCAGCATACAACATGATAGGGAGCCAGGATACCTTGATCTCTTTGTCAGCCCTGACCCTTAGTGGATTATAAAGAGTATAAGAGGGCCCGGTAGGCCTGACAAATGAGGAAGGGTACTGGAATTCGTTGATGGTCAGCTGAAGGAAGAATAAAAAGCAGAAATTAAGGAAGGAAATTCAGTTTTCTTTAAGGAACAATAAGCTGTGTCTAAATATATGTTCAAAGCTAACAAAACTGCCCCTCCCCAATACACAGAGAAGGCAAATATAAAGACATATAAATCCTGCCTTACTGGTCCAGCACAAAGGGAGAGTTACCTTCTGTGTACTCCTCTTGTATTATCTTGGGGTGAAAGTAAAAGTTCAAATGGCTAGAGGCATGTATTATATAACTGATGGTTTGGAAGATGAAACTAAAGCATTTGGATAAATCCTACACAGTGACAGGGGTACATTCTCCTCCGCTCACAGCCAAAAATTCAACCAGAGAGACAAATTCTGTTAGAAACAGTACTCGATGTAACACTCTGCTAATGATCATTTGCTGTCATGCACATCCTGCCCAGACAACTGACAGGAACTTATTAATCTGTAAGCTGATGTCAGACTGTAATCGAAAGTGAAAAAGAATATGGCTAACGTGCTACTTTTAGATACACAGCAGCACCTCTCACCCCCCCTACACACACACACACACACACACACACACACACACACACACACACACACACACACACACACTGTCATTTTCATCATAGACAATACTGATACTGATCAATTACAGACACTTTAATAAATGTACACTGCAAGTATCTGTCAATGCTAAAAATAACCACAGTAAAGTGTCAATGAAGTATTCCAGCTGACTACACATTGATTTCCCAACAAAATGGCAAACAGACCAAAATATGATGCTAAAACATCAGACATTTTGCAAACTCTGGTACATGCGAAAGCACCTTTGTCCCCCCCACCCCCCAACACACACACATACACACACAGAGGTGACCATCAATTACAGTCATATTTATGACTGTGACTTTTCACCTCAAATCATATATTGCGATCAAATTAATGAGTAAATAAAAAACTGTCAAGGAAGAAATAATTTTCTCAGCTTATTGCTGACAGAGTAAAGTATGCCACACACTGTACCCCCTCCACTAAGAACCTCCCTACATTTCAGCTCTGGAATTAAGAAGAAAGCTAAATAACTGAGGACATGGGTCAAAAATCAGGAACTTATAATTCATTTATATACTTAGTTACATGAACAGCTTTGTGTTAGTATTTACTTTCTGAATTCTATTAAGTTTACCATCATAAATCACCATATAAGGCAAAATCAGGAAGAGTTTAGAGCTCTACACTTCCACCCCCATACACACGTGTGTATATATTTTCATATATGCGTGCACACACACACACACACACACACACACACACACACACACACACACACACACACACACACACACACACACACACACACACACACACACACACACACACACACACACACACACACACACACACACACACACACACACACACACACACACACACACACTTCCATACATTCCTTTCTATGTGCTGGCAGTAGCAAGAAGCTTGCCTGTTACAAAATAATAAATAAATAAAATAAAAAAACTATCTCAGTCACCTGGAGACTGAAAAAATAGGAAGGGCTCCTCGTTGCTTCATAGAGCAGCCGAATGAGCTGCTTTTTTCTAATACTTATGCCTTCTACAGAAGGAATGAAGACATGTAATAAGGCATAATCCCCATATTCCTTATATGAAGAAGAGAAAAGTAATTTCTTTTTTATTCAGATCACTTTGGAACTTTCCGATCTGCGGTGGTGGTGCTGCGGTAGCATTGTCACCTCACAGTAAGACGCTGACCGGTTCGACTCTCAGCTAGAGCGTCTTCTGCATGGAGACATGCATGAATGGGTGTACCTTCGTTGAAGGTTGTGCGTTAGGGCTGGCAACTCAGCACGTAAAAATCAACTGCCAGTCATTAGCAGACCGGAGTTCTGCTGTGGCGACCCCTAACCGAGAAAAGCCGAAAGACACAACAACATCTTTGAAACTTTCCATATGGAATTACTTTAAACTGCTGTTGTGGTAACAGTAAAAATACATTTTATGGAAAAAATGTAATTAAAATAAATATTTAGTTTCTTTGTTTCTTTTCTTTTTGTTCATTTTTGTAATTGGAAGGGCTATAGCCCAGAAGCCAGTACCATGATTTTGCAGAAAATCCAGTTCAGTGAAGTCATGATTAAGGAACATAAAAGAATATTAAAAGAATGATGTATATCCAAGAATTTGGGAAATGAAGGTCATACTTATAAAATAAGGATTCTTAGTTTCAGAAATTCATTATCAGCACTATTTTCAGTGTCTCATAATTTGACTGTAAGAAAATCACAAAACATTTCACAGGAAATATTATACTATTTTAAATCTAGAATTGTTTTTGCTGCCCCAGCAGAGGATTATTCTTCATTTTTAAGGGACAGAAATTCTTATCAGTTCTTTTGCCCCATTGCTCCACCTTAGTAATGCATGCTAACCTTAACACTGCCCCTAATGTGTAGTATCTGCTACAGAAAGGCCTATCTGTAACACTACCGTTACATAAGACAGCTCGGACTCTCACCACCTGCACACACACACACACACACACACACACACACACACACACACACACACACACACACACGCACACACACACACTTCACACTTCCAAACACACTAAATATGTTCTCTTACTTATCCCTTACCCTAAACCACTCACACGCTAAATTTGTTCCCTTACCTAACTCTTACTTTAACCTTAAAACATATACACACTATTACGCACACTCCCTGTACTACCACTTACCTTTGTCAAACAACTGGATCTTGCCTCAACATAGCATTTGCAAAAATGGTCCTTCACTCACTTCTTACAGCTGCTCAATTGTGTCGTACAAATGTCTGTTGACAAAGTAAGCTGTGTAAACTGCAGACAGCCACTTGATTGGCCACCATGCCACAAACTCCACAATAGCAGTCACTGGCCACCAAATGTAATATTCGAGGAGACTTTATTAAAAATTCAACAATTTAATATCGTCAATAATAAATAAAGTAAGCTGTAACCACACACACATATATATATATATATATATATATATATATATATATATATATATATATATATATATAAATATAGCTAAACGTGTGTGTGTGTGTGTGTGTGTGTGTGTGTGTGTGTGTGTGTGTGTGTGTGTGTGTGTGTGTGTGTGTGTGTGTGTGTGTGTGTGTGTGTGTGTGTGTGTGTGTGTATGTATATGTATGTATATATATATATATATATATATATATATATATATATGTGTGCAGAGGTATATATATATATATATATATATATATATATATATATATATATATATATATATATATATATATATATATATATGTATATATATAGATATATATATATATATATTAAGGCATCTTGTTTCCAAGTCCTGCATGAAAACAAAATTAAGGAAATGAGCAAATTAAAATTGATAAATTAAAGAAATATGTGCAGCTTCCCCAAGAACAACACATGCCAATGGATATGTCTCTTTACATACAATTTGTGGCCAACTGAGGAAATACCACTTCTGCATATTATAAAAATGTATATTATATATTAAATTATTATAAGAATTTATATTATATGTTAAACACCTAGATCAGGAAAGCTAGTCTCTCACTGTGTAATCTTTGTGATGCTCAAATGATACAGGAGATGCGATTTATTTCCTTTTAAAGTAAAATGTTATCAAGTTTGGAACAGTTTGTCCCCAAACAAAATTAACAATTATGTTACTTAATCCCTACTAATAAATTAATTGATAAAATGCAGTAATGCACAGTATCCATGCATAGTTCATTTTTAACAAAGTTCATCTCAGCTCATTTTCCAAAGAGTACAGCACAATGTATCTTCTCATTTGGCCAGTATACTGTAGGTAGAGTTATTCATTGCTCACGTAGTATGTTTATATTTTATACTCTTCTTAATGCTTTCTAAGTTCGTTAATTGCCTGTATTCACGCTGTTTGATTAATTACAGTCAGCATTCTTTTTATAACTCAGTATAGGTAGCTGGTGACAGAATCCATATTACCTTCCAAGTTTAAAGTCTTTTTTTTTAATTTTCATAACTTTGATAGTAAAGCATTGCATTTAGCATTGGTATCAGTATATTTGATGTTTAAGTGCATTTTCTGTCACAACAGTTCTGACTGCAATTATGGAGAGAGAAATAAAAAAAAGCAAATGAATTGGTAAAATGAGTTAAACACAAAAGATATCCTGAAGTATAAACCTCTGAGATATAAGAAACATTTCTATCTTGAATGGTTTTGGATATATTTATTTTCCCAGTCTTTTTATTTCCTGGTAGGTGGAAATGATCCTTCACAGATCAGCTGCTGACAATAACTTATACATTGTAGTGACTAAACATAGACACTCTGAAGGTATAACAGCCTACTTATCTGCAAAGATCTAAGCCAGCCATAAAAGTCACTAGGGTGTTCATTTTGTTTGTATGTTTAGTATTACATCACACGCCCAACTGGACTCTAAAGGCAGCCATGCCTCTCAACTGTCTCTGATTTTGATTCAAAGGGTCTCATAAACCTGGCAATTCTGGAAGAAAAAGTAGATTAGAAGCAAAACATAATGCCAACAATTAGAGTTCTAGTCTCATTTTACATTACAAAATGCATGTTAATTCATATTCTCTAATTTTTTTCATCATCTTAAGTTAACAATAGTAATATTAAAAAAAATGCTTCTGATTGTCTCTGATTACTCCTAGATTCCACAGAGAGACTGAAAGCTATATAGACAGTTTGTGTCTCACTCTGTCATATACTCCATAGTAGAGTGGTTAATTCAGCAAAAGCCAAACAGATTTGAAAAACTAAATAACGTGACCATCACACATCAGAAGAGTATAAGACCATATTCATATATTAATGTACAAGACATAAAATTATGTACAACTAAAATATTTTGATGGTTAGTTTCCCAACAATAAAAATGGAGCTGTAGAAGAGAAACTGCATGTGATGGAGAAAACATACTGCTTTAAATATACCAGTACAGGAAAGATGCATATCAAATCTGTACTTCTCATCAGCCAAGGGAAAGCAAATCATTCCTGTGAAAGCATAAGTCATAATGGTATTTTATTTACTTGTGTTTGCTAATCGGGTTGATCACTGAATCACACAGACCTTTTCCAGAATCAGTATGAGAGCATTATCTGGTTAAGTGACTTTTTCAGATTCATACACATTAGACAAATGAAGTCTAAAGGAATTAAACTCAGGTCTACAGGAAGCAGTTTTTTTAACATCTCATATACTTAACCCTCTGTTTAGGTGCAAGACTATTTTTTAGTGCACTGCAATATTGAGGAGAACAAATGTTATAAATTGCCTGATATATTATTGATTCATACTTTAGTAATTTCTTTGTTCATCTCTGACTAATAAAGGGACTGCCTCATCTTTGTAAATGTCCAGGATGTTAATACTTAGAGGGTTGGTTGTGACAAATGTGGTGAAGTTATATTGTGTTGAAAGCAATTTTGCTGCTCAGAAATCTGCTTTTACAAAATGTACATCTTTCATTAATACGGTGGTGCAGCGGATACGTTGTTGCCTCACAGCAAAAGATTCTCTCATTCGATTCTCGGCTAGAGTGCGGGGAGTGCCTTCTGTGCGGAGTCTGCATGTCCTCCCCGCAGTTGGGTGGCCATTCGAAAGACATGCGTAAATGGGCGTGCCTTCATTGAAGGTTGAACGTCGAGCTGGCACCTCAGCATTCGTCAAAATCTACTGCCAATCATTAGCGGACCGGAGTTCTGCTGTGGCGACCCCTAACCAGGAAAAGCCAAAAGACAACAACAACATCTTTCATTAATAAGTAGACTACTTTTCTGTATTGGATCATATTGCTGTACTGTGGGGTGTTTTTGCATGTTTAAGAATTTTGTCATGTAAAAACTGTAAGCAAATTCCATTTCTTAGTCAAAGTGTCTGAACATTTTTTAAAATGTGCCAGTTGATGAACCAACAGTTATTGTTTTCTTAGGTGATAAGACTGTATTACAGATACACCAGTTTGTGAGCGAAGACAGAGCATACAGAAGAAGTTTGCAGGTATGCATTGTGCATTATTGTAAAAACATTTCTCATTCCAGTGAGAGAAGCTGTTGGGCATGTAGGACATTTTCTATTTGCTCCATAATAAGAAAAAAAATGTATGGTTCTTAAGTTTTAAGTGAACCACAAAATCCTCCTCCTTGACTTATGATAAAGAAAGTTTTTTGACATGGCCTGTTATAGCTGAAATATAGATGGGTCACAATTCAAACATTTGAGAAGAATGCCAAAGTATGGAAAAGTGGGTGCAGTGATGCATCACATAGGACTGAAGCTGTCACTAGTATTTGTCTTTAAAGATGTAGAATGGCAAAAGACTGCATATAATTCCTAATAAACTATCAAAATCAGTAATACTGCTTATGTATTTTATCCATGATCCTTCTCAACATTACATATGTCAATAAATAAATAGATTTCTGTTGAAAGCTCACATGTTATGTAAGATCTGTATAAGGCTTTGGTGTTCATTGGCTCTTGTTTGCCTGCAGTTTTATTTCTAGGTGATATTCATCCAAAAATAGGTCTCAATAATTACAATTTCAACCTGTGCATAGCCTGGATTAATATTGCATATATTGCTGAATATTATCAGAGTCTTACTTCTTGGCAAATATCATCGTTTTTTGAATATGGCATAGCTGTGCTGCTGTATTTGTACAAATCCATGTTGAGTACATAAGTTACAAGACCATTTTTATTTTGTTTGTATCCATCCTATTTCTTCTGAGACTCATATTCATTTTTTTTTGCAGCACAACATCAGGCAGTTAATATTTTTGTGTTTTGCTGTCATCCATAATATACTAATGTCTACCCATCTATGTTAAGTACCCTGAAAGCAAATTGGTTTAGTAATACTTAATGACTATTCCGTCACCCATTTCCATTATATCTACACCACCACCACCACCATGTTTTGGTGCCTGTCATGATGCACTGTATGTCCTGGTTAGGAGTAATGTATTCCATGCACCTTTTTTTAGGTAGCACCCTCATAGAGGGTTTACTTTCTACAGCTTGCTTACTATATCACCCAACTTTAACTGAGACCACCCTCTTTGTCATGCTGTATAGTACCCTCCCATGGGTTCATGTTACCTTTTTCACATTCCAATCAGTTTGTGGAGTAAAATTTTATATCATTCTACTAAAAATAAACTGAATTTCAAATGACAGCATGCTAAATCAACATTACCTTTTGACATGTTTAAGCCATAGTTTTTAAGACCAGCTACAGTCAATAGCTGGGCATCCTTACATTTAATCAGGTAACACTGGTTTTTAAGTGTTAAGGCTAATCTTTGTTAACCTATGAAACTTTCATGGTAATATGTCTATTACCTAAAGTTCTTATATACTTACTTCATCCTCATACATCGGGAGTGGCTTTAAAGTTTTCTATAATCTTAATGTCATGACTAACAATTTAACTCTGTGCCTTGTGAATGCCTACTGAATTTTTAGTCTTTTGGTGTTTAATTATGTTTTCAAGCATTTAAAACTGTGCCACAGTAGGTGCAGACACAATTTCATTTGCCCTTCGTATAAATGTGGCACTACAGCATAAGTAGTTAATTTGCCCATTCTCTAAAAAATCAAAGTTTATAAAACAAACTTCAGATCCTTAAGATCAGGACGATGGCAAAAATAGCTGTTTTGATGTTTTGCAGTCACTCTAATGTTAGGTTTCTTTACAAGATGAGATTTGTCAAATAAATTCAAACAGCTACTTCAAATAACTGAAAATAAAATCCCCACATTTGTCAGTCTTCCCAACCAAAGAGAACATCACTGTACCATTATATTTAAATGAAATTATCTAAGTACAGGCAACAAGCCACCCTTTTAATTAACTGGCTGACCTATAAGCTACTTAACAACAGTTACTCCCCACCTTTAAAAATTAAACTTTTTTCAGAGAACAGCCATACTGTGTCTGAGGCAATGAAGGATTATTATTATTATTATCCATGCTACCCTTTAAGCTTATTACAACTGGAAGCATGTTTTCCAAAAATAGCTCCTACATGCGAGAATGATATTGCAGTAGAAAGAAGGCAAACTGTTACCCTAAAACTACTCAAAAATGAAATTGAAATCACAATTTGTTAAGCTAAATAAAAACTGCTGCTTCAGGGATGCAGGCTAATCATTGTATAATATATGGTTCACAGTATTATCTCAGACAAGGCTTTCTTAATATTCTGTGCAGTACTGAATGCCGATTGGCTGATTACTATTCCATACTCACAGATGAATATTATATTCTGCATCGGTCCTCTGTTGCTGTACTAGACCTGCTAGTATACACATAAATTACTAACAATTCTTTCATTACTATGCCATGCTACTAATGATACGTGTTAGTAGTAGTGCACACATGATCTAGTCCTCATAAATATGGCCACATTTTGCACATTTCCCTGTATGTCATCATGCCTTGTTAAATCAGATAATAATTTAGTGACTTTTCACTTTAAAACTGGTAGTGGTGGTGGTGTTACTTCCCTTGTAAATAGATCTGTGTTTAGAGACTTCGCAAAAAAAAAAAAAAACTTCTGTTACTTGATGACTTACATAAGTTCTGCTGTAATCTTTCTCTGAAGGATCTTATTGCTAAATCTGCTAGCTAAGGCTTGGACTTCTACTGTCACGTAAATAGTTGTATTGACAAGGCAGTCCTTATCCATAACAAATAAAACGAGAACTTGAAAAACAAAGCCCTGTGTTTATATACCTGTATAAATAAATAGTATATCAAGTGAAAGAAGCAACTTAATGCTTATAAAGAGGTCTTATTTTAACTTAAGAGCGCATTAAAACAAACTAACAAAGAGCTTAAGGGAACCAATAGAAATCAGAAAACTGAGTATGAACTTAATAGCCACCTAAACCAAAAAAAAAAAACCTGTGAATATTTCTATAATTATGTCAAGAAGCAAAGAACTAACACCCAACAATATTCAGAGGTAGTCCATAATAATATTACACCCTCTGACCCAAGGGAAATGGCTGGTATCCTAGCCAACACATTTAATGCAAATTTTACTCTACCTACAGTTATAGGTGTTCCACAGTCAGAGCTCACCCACTGCAAATGCAATGGACAAATTCTTTCAGCCCACTCAAAAAATAAGACTTCTTGATCCATTGGCCCTGATAACATATGAGGTTTCCTGATTATCTGTGCCAGTATGGCCTTTCTGAGCACCTACTTAACCTCTTTAATCTAGGCCTCTCCAGATGTTACATTCTTGAAAAATGGAAAACGGCCATTGTAATGCCATTATAGAAGGTAGCCCATTCATTGACCCTGATAACTATATACACATTAGTCTCACTAGCTTCATATGTAAAATTATGAAGAACATTACCTCAGACTTCATTAATCTGGACATTGAAAATCTCCTAACCATGGACCCACATCAATTTGGCTTTGTCAACCTCATCAATTTCTTTGTAAAAGTAACTGAAGTAGTTGATAGTGGTTATGTGGAGCACACAGCATATCTAGACCTGACCAAAGCCCTTGACACTATTCCCCATACAGGCATTACTGATAGACTTGTAAAGCTGAATATAAATCCTTATATTGTACAGTCGATAGGTAACTAGTTGTATGACAGAACTCATGTGGTTAGAGTTGTAAGTGTCACTTCTGAAAGCAATAAAATTACCAGTGGTGTACTGCAACACTCATTTTCTGCCATCTCTTTATTATTTTTTTTTTTTGGAATATATTTCTCAGGCCTTCAGGCCAGCACTCTTGGTCTATGGTTAAGTGAATTTGCAGAAGACTGTAAATTGTGTGGTGGTGCTGGTTGATCTCCAGCTGACTCACAATTGCTCCAACATGGATTAGACCATGCTAACAACTGGTGCAAAGACAATGGTCACAAATTAAATGTAAAAAAAATGTAGCACAGGTCATTTTGGTAAACAAAATAGCTCCACTTACTATATTGTAAATGTCCCTTCCAATCAGACACTATTGTAAGGGATATAGGCAGTCTTGTTGATGATTCCTTATAATTTGATATTCATGTCTCTGCAGTAGTATGTAAAGCATTTTATCTGGCCTGCCTAATTTCCAAAGGCACCTCCACTAGATCTAAATAAGTCTTATTTCTTTTCTACTCATATCTTATCAGACCTATTTTGAATATACTGCACCTTTTGGCATGTATTGGTTTAAACATATCACACAATTTGATAGACATCACAGATTCAGAACCAAGATGGTCCGTGGCTTCAAAAATGTTAGTTATCAGTATCGACTGGCAGCACTTTCACTGTGTTCAATCTCTTAAAGACTTCTCCATGGAGATTTCTGACATGCCATCTGAACCATGAAGTATTCAGTCTTATCTGATCTCCCATTCCTTTGCAGAACTAATTTTACCTCAAATACTCGGTTAAAGGAACTAAACCCTCATCAATAGATAAGATACAATGATGTGATAGATTCACACCCCAACATATACCTCACCTCTGGAACACACTTCAAATTACATGTCAAGAAGAGTAGCACCCTTGCCACCTTCAAGGTAAGCCTAGAAAATTTGATGGTCAGCCTCCAATTCTCCCCTGGTCTATCTTGTCCTCTCATACTTGAGGCTAGAGGGAATTTCTGAATTGGGATTTTTGGCTAGGCTTGAAATGGTCTACAGACTGAATGCCTAGTATGTACCTATGAACTATAAAACATGGCACTAACCAGTGAAACATTACAACTTATACTGTGTATTATTTGATCATTATAAAGCTATCCATTGTCAAGTCCTGTATTTAAGATCTGAGTTTATAATCATGTTTTGAGAACGAAAACTTTGTATACAGTGTTGCAGTTGTATTTATTTTATTTACTATCCCTTATGTTCAATACTCTCTCTTATTTATGTATTATGACTTGAATACATATGTATATCCGACTGTACTCTGCTTACATGGAATTCCTTAATCTGTGTATATTACTTGTATATATTGATTTTATTTCTTGATGCATTTGCTACAGTATTGTTTCATTACACATTTTAAAGTATACAGCTGTATTTGCTAATAAGGCACATTTTTATGACTGAACAGGTTCTTTGTACCTGTTCACTGAGAAGGTTCTTTGAACCTTTTCACTTACCGGGCTAACAAAAGTTAGCCTAACCTTTGAAATGGTCCAACTTAAAATACATCACAAGCTTAGATTCTTTACTAAACAAAAGGTCACCTACCAAAATTAAAAAAATAAATAAACAATTGTTTCCAGTATTACTTCTCAAGATTGAGAAAAAAAATTCCAACCACTTATATGGCTTAAAACTGATAAATATTACTACAGAATTACATTAAAAAAGTTCCAAGCTAATAAGTTGCCTTTCTTGTCTAATATGAGGGCTACTTCGTGCTTCACCCTGTTTAAGTTTAAATTGTTTGAAGCTCTGAGTGCATGAAACCATAGCGGTCAAAACTTCATCTCAGTCCAGCATTTAAAAAAAATAGTTTGTAGGGGGAAGATCCATCTGTACCTCCATATGTAAGAGCGTCACTTCATAACCTCCTTAAAAATATCTGTCTACACACACACACATGCACGCACGCACTCAGACACGCAGACACACACACACACACACACACACACACACACACACACACACACACACACACACACACACACACACACACACACACACACACACACACACACACACCATGGATGCACACACACACAATATGAATCTCTTTAGGTTATCAGGGTGTTTAATGTTTGGAAATTGGCCTTCAGTTTAAACCTTATCCATTTTAAACTCAGTATATTGCAGGTTAACACTGCTGCTTGATAAATCTCCAATTATTACCACTTTATTAATGTAGCTTTAAAAGTAATATTTCTGTCCCAATTTTCTTAATCTGATATTTACCATTTCACATACAGTCCTTCATTTTCCAGATTTCTGCTGCATTTATTTTCCTATTTCATCCTTTACTGTTATGCATGTCTTCAATTGTCTGTCACTATGGTTTTGATCTTTTTACATTATCTGCCTCTTTTTCCCTTAATTTAGAACTTTAGTCTATTTGTTAACACTATTAAATCAATGCATTGTTTTAATCTTCAGTAAACTCTCTGATTCTGTAACTTTAACCGATTATTCTCTGAGAGATCCCATAAAATTATGTTAGGTTTTTATTTAATTACTGTTATGTTATTGTTCTAGTACTCTGAACTTCTGTTCCTGAGCTTTCTGTCCCTTGCATAACATGTATGAATATCTACATTGTTTATAACTTCTATAATGGAGATTTCCATGTTGAATATTTCTGGTTACACTAACAAATTTAACAAAAGGAGGGGGGGGGTTGTAGATGATGCAATTTTGTTTATTTCAGGAAAGCAAAATGAAACATTTGCAGCAGTTCTAATGGGAGGAGAAGAAAGTGGGGTTGTAGATAAATTAATAGAACATCTCTGTATACCATACAGTTGACGAGACAGTCCTTACTAAGTAACAAGGTTCATGTTTCTCTTATATGTCTAGGCAGAGAACCTAATTTGAAATAGTACATTTGAACCTGTAAGAAAAGTATCCTTTCTGGCGAAGGGGGGTGGTGTTGGGTGAGATACAGCTGAACCTATAATAAAACTCTGAAATGAAAATTTTCAGTTGTATATATCTAGGTACGGTTTTACTATTCAAAACAGTGGGGGATGGGGTGGCTGGAGTGACTGACAGCAATTTTAAATTAATGTCATCATTTTTTTAATCTAGATAAGTGAAATTGTCCATCTCTGTTAGTAATTAATCATGTCCTTGCCTGCAGGGATGATGTAAATGCTATGTATATGCACATTTTAAAGAAAATAGCATCCAGCATGTTTTTTTTTAAGCAAGAAACATCTTTATTAAATTTTATTTCTTTTAAACAAGAAATGAGGTTTGGAACAGACTGATTTGTCCTGGGACATCTTCAAGTGGGGCTAGATAAATAGAGTAGCAGGAATTAATAGGATAAGGGGTGGATAGGGTTAAATGGGAAGGACGGATGTTTGGGAGGAAATGAGGTAAGGGTAAAGAGGAGCTTAAAGGGTTTAGGCAAGTGTAAGTGTAACTGGGGTATGAGTTACATTTTTGACATGAACTGGTCAGGCTGGTGGGCAGAGAAGAGGGGCAGGCTTGCCCTCTTCTGTTCCCCCTCTGGTGTTGGATGTTAAATTCAATAAGTTGGGAAGGAAAGTGAGCAGTTGCGCTGCTTGGTAAGTAAATAAGCAAGCGGAGGTAAGCTGCTTATTTGATTGGAGGTGTAATTCAATAAATGATAACTGAAGTGAGTGGTGGTACACTGCTTCATAAGTGGAGTCGTGCTGTCCGATGTTAACGTTACATGGATGTTTTCATCTATATCATGTTTTGGTTGAAATTAATAAATGGTGGTTAACAGTCATGTTTATGGTAGTTTAATAAAGGTCGTCAAATGTCATTCGGTGTGATGTGCTTATTGAAGGGGACCGGGACTAACATCTTTATTAAATTATCACTTATAACACAAGCAATCATACATTTATGTAAATGAAAACAACCCACATTGACATAATCTTAGTTGCAAGCATTATATATCACAAACCATATTGACATAATTTTAGTTGCAAACATTATACATCACTTTTAATCTACCAATCTTTGTCAGTCAGACATTATATAACTCATGTAAATCCTGCCTTTTTTAAACCTCTTTCCTCCCCTATATGTATTGTTCCCATGATTCCCATTTTTTCTATGTAATTTGCTCCTCCCCTTTTCTAAAGATCCCAGTTCCAGTTGTTTTATCTCTGTTACTATTTTCACTACTTCCAGTACAGTTGATTTAGGTTTTCATTTCCATTTTCTAGTAATTACATTTTTGGCAGTCACCATAATTACACTCAGCAAGGCCTTATTATGGCTAGACAATTCCAATCCTGTATCATAGCTCAGAAAAATAATTTCCCTAGTTACATCACTTTGTGCAGACAGTATCTCTGACAGAGTAGTCTGCTGGGGATCTTTCAAGTCCGCCAAGTCATTACACTCCCAGAAAATATGTTCCCAATTATCTCTTTCTTGCCCATCACACTTCCAACATTTGTTGTCTACCTGAGGAAAAATTCTCTAACATCTACTTGGGGTATAACATTACTTATGTAAACACTTCCAAGCAAAAATCCTAAATCTTCAAGATTGTGTTGCATATTTGGGAGACATACATATATCCTCCCATTGTGAATTGCTTATTCAGTCTCTATTCCCCATCCTTCCAAACCTCCTCTGATTGAATCTTATAATTATCATGCAATATTTTTTATGCTATGCTAATTATTCCTTTTTTGATAGCAGCTTCTGTTCTAGATTTTACTAAAAAACTCTACCAGTGCTGGTCTTTCATTTAGGACCCCCTATTTCTTTCTCTTTGCGTATACTCTGATATATATTTTAGATAAAAACTGCAGTACACGTAAGTACATGTGAGTAATGTACAAACTTTGGAAGATCATCCAAACTGCACGTAGACAGTGCCAATAAAATCTTGGAGTGGAAAGGCAAAGTTCTTTACTGAGCCCCTGTGGCGCATTGTTAAAGTGCACATAATCCAAATAATATCCTCTACATGCTACTGATTATATTTGGAAGTAGCGTTCTTATTAGTCATTAGATAAACTGAAGGCATCCATTGATCAGTGGATCCAAACAGCAGAATTGTCTTTTGTGATGGAAAATCAGAAGGCTGTGGCTTCTATTTGCATGCCAGGTATCTAGATTAATTTTGAGTGCTGGGCTGTGATAATGATGTGGTTTACCTCACATTTTTATTTATTTGCATGGAAGGAGATCAAACCTGTAAATGACCCATATTTTTACAGTTTAGTAATATTAGCTGCTGTTTCCATGTTATCTGGATTTTTGATGGGCAAAAAGCATGCAGCCAAAGTGGAGTGGTATGCTGTTTCTGCACTGTGTTTTACCTCTCTAGCCTAGACAAGTAGATTTAAAGCTGTATCTTACAAAATAATAAGGTGTCATTTTCTGAAAGAAAGTATACAAAGAAAGAATAAAAGTCAGACTCAAACCAACAGTAAAACAAACTAATAATACAGGGCAAATACCCCAGCTAGGAAATGTTTCTATGACAGGTTAAACTTTCTGTATAACACTGGAAGACTGTACTGTCCTTTAAAAACTACATGTTTATGCACACATTGTCACACAGATGTATTTAGAAGATATACAGAACTTAAACTAGTAAAAAGTAATGCACCACTTATGCAAATTCGAAAAATCTTAATTATACCATTTCCAAACCAATCTGTTGCCTAACATCATAACTGACAATACAATATACACATAGCTGATATTTTACACTTCAGAATTTTCTTGCCAATAGTTATAGATCAGGAAATTAAAAAAAAATCAGTAGTTCATTAAAAAGTATGTATCGGCTATACTTAAAAAGTAAAGGCTGCATAGTCAGTTGCACTAATAATTGTGATATCAAAAAAAAATCATTCTAATACCTGACATACAGTTTGCAATAAGAGAAAGGAGGACAGGAGTATTTGACAATAAGAATGAGATAAAAGTGTCTGTATTTTAGAAAGAATATTCAGACACAGCACAATGTTTTTGATGATTCTTGCTATTAAAAAGATAAGCGGCTGTGAGCTACAGTAAGAGCAAACCCGCCAACTACAATACTGGCAGCCCTCCATCTGAGGCCTCAGCACTGCAAGCAGAAACACCTCATCTTGTCTACATGTCACAAACTCACTGAATGCTTTCAGTGAAGAACAAAGCCAGAAATATGTAGCCTAGTCACAATATTTTGAAAGCAAAAGCAGAAAATGATGCGCAGAGGGTTTTAAAGGTATTTCTTATTACTGATATTTGTGATAAAAATGTATTATGAACTAGAGTGCATAATCCTTGCATTACTGTCATATTTTAATTTGCCTATAAGAAGCTGGTATAGCTTGAAATTTTAATCAGAAAACCAACATCAGAAATGGAGCTGTATACCTTATTGCAAAATCATGAGGGTGACTTTTAAACATTCATCCATGTCCTTATCATTTGCATATAAGCAGCTCACCATTGCACAACGTTCCTTGCATAAAAAGGTTGGACATCAGAAATGTGCAGTGATCTTGAAGAGAAGGGCCTATGTTGAAATGAAAAAAATTATTCCCATGTCAAGGAAATTAGTTTTATTAAAAGAAATAAAAGGTGCCTTACTTTTGTATAAAGTGTACTTTCCTTACTAGAGATAAATGATCATATTGTATGCATAAAAGAATGTTATTGAACTATTTGTAGCACATTCAATCTTTCTCATTTAAGAAATTACAAGCAGACATCCTGTAGCACATTGGTAGGTACATTGCATTCTGCTGTGCCATGCAAAAAAGCATTAAGTCACAACAGGACCCAACTTCCTTAGCTCCTCTGTAATGTGAAGAGGACAATGCTACTCCTTTTATAAATTTTAAATTTGCAGTAACATTCTTTAGAATTCTATAATAAGGAATACTGGACTTGTGACTTAAAACTTGTAAATGTTCGCAACTCCAGGTCAAGCCCTTTAATGCTAAAACAACATTGGCAAGGCAAAGTGTAGAACAAGCCATGTGTCAGTTCTGTGAGATTTGAATAAAACAAGGTAAAACTCAGAAAAGGTAACTAAATATTCTTGTAATTAAGTGACAGTGTCAAATACAGGCTAATGTAGAAGGCACAGAAGACAGGAACTTTCTGAATGATACAGAGGCCCTATTTGCCTCTATTGAACTTCATAGTCTGCCTTGCTATGAGATGAAATAGGATTTAAATTTCACTCCAGGTTGTAGATTAGATACTTAACCAGAGCTGGATCATGGTCAAATGGGGTCGCATGCAGGGTAATGGGCTAGCCCCCTCCCACCACAACCATTTCCCATTAAGGGATTGTCTCTCCGCAGTTACCATAAACACTTTTCTAATCTGTCAGTTTCCATACTACTTTTTCTTTACTTTTAAAATGATCATATAAGATTTGGATTTAATTTAAAAAACTAATTTCAAATTTTACACTTATAATTATTTACTAAACAAAACAGTCTCATATTGAAAACAGACCTAGCATGAGCAACAGAAAACTTACCTTGCCTTGAAGCCAATATATCTCTGGTTTCCCTGTGCTTCGTACATCTGTGATGATCACTATTCTATCACAGTAGATCTTCACGAGATACTATCTCTGGTTTCCCTGTGCTTCGTACATCTGTGATGATCACTATTCTATCACAGTAGATCTTCACGAGATACTATCTCTGGTTTCCTGTGCTTCGTACATCTGTGATGATCACTATTCTATCACAGTAGATCTTCACGAGATACTATCTCTGGTTTCCCTGTGCTTCATACAATTTCCTTGTACTTCATACATCCGTGACGATCATTATTCTACCTTGGCTGTCTCTACTGTTAGAATACAGCCAGGTAGCATTAGTTAGGCATTGTTGCATGTACCAGTTTACTGGTCAGCTTACAATGCTTACAATGTGGTAGTGTTTCTGCTTTTCGGACATATGTCTCTACGGTGAAGCGTTGTGGGGGCCTTGTGGTTATGGTGTAGTAGCTCGCGGGGAAATGTCTCACGACCAAATCCCACTCACACACATGCTCGCACACACACGCTCACAAACACATTGCTGACAGCTTGCCCCGATTTCAGTTTTTCAGATTTCGATAGCTGGCACCAGGGGTGGATGTAGTACCAGTACCACTGCCAAAGGATGTGTGGCATCTTGGGATGTGGTAACCAGGAGGTTGGTGCAGCAATCTTGGATGGTGTCTACAAGGAAGGCTTAAGGTAGGGGTCTTTACGAATTTGATGAATTTGTCTTACAATTGCTGGAAGATGAAGGGGTTTGGTCAGAGGACTTACTGCTTCATTACTTATCCTGGGTTTGGGGTCTAGGCAAGGATCTACAAATGGTTTTGATGTATCTGGCAGCAATTAGCATATTTGCACAGGTATCTGGGTTGCACAATTTTACAAAGTCTTGGACGGTTGGGCATATGCTGAGGGGAAGAGTGGCTGGAGAGCATAGGGATATACGATGGCCATTGACAACGATGTTTTTGAAAGTTTTACTGAGATGTTTAGCCTTACTAGAAGGGAAGTATGTGGATTACATTATGTTGATCACTTTGTGTGTGTGGTTGTATTTTGGTGGGTTCCGTGTGTCTGAGTTGTTAGGATCATTACTTTGTAGGAATGTAATGATAGGCCCTTGGAAGAGCTTACTGGGCTGTGAAAGTCTAAAACTGATCAGTTGGCAAAAGGTGCATCAACAGTGCTCAAAAAAGACAGGAATGCTAGGCTTTGCCCAGTAAAGTGGGCTATGGAATTAAGGTGGACTCAGGTGGAGGGGCCATATAATTTGGTTTTCCGGTTGTCAGACGGCAGGAGGGTAACAAGTGGTCAGCTTGTGCAAATAGTAAGGAGGGTTTTTCATTGCATGGGTTTTCCAGCTGAGAGGTTTGCATCTCATTCTTTACGCATTGGTTGGGCTTTAGACTTGGCTAGGGAAGGCAGATCCATTGAGATTATTATAAGAGTTGGGAGGTGGTCATCTAATGCCTTTTTATCTTAGATTAGATAAGGATTTTCATTGCGTTTAATATTTTTTTATCTATTTCAGTAAAGCAGATTGTCATCCTAGGTCATTCTTATATCTACTGAGCAGAGAAATGGGCAGCAATTAGGGTGGATGGAAAGAATCTGGGTGTGTCTCGGTTAGGTTGAGCAGTTACTTGGCATGGGGTTAGAGGCCTTAGATGGGATCAACATATGCATGAGCTTGAAGTTGTAAGGTTGTGATTAGGTTATCTGCAAATATTAAACTTGGAATTCTTCTGAAGAAACATTTGGTGGATACCATAGCAGAAGATTTGTTTTAGTTGCAGATGTTATGCCCTGGTATGTGTATAGCATGGTCAGAGATAGTACCATGTTTGACATGGAGGAATGGGGTCAGTTACCGGGATGTGGAGTGGGTTTGGTGGTTTGTTAACCAGAGGTTGGCTAGTCAATTGGGAGTCTTAGGCATGTACATGATAGAACATCGGGACTTTAAAGACAGACATGGTATTTGGATTTGATCAGACTGGGTGCATTTGGGTGACATTGGTTTAGATTTATTTAATGTACATTTGAAATTGTTTTTAGAGGAAATGGTGGAAGTTATTGGATAAGAGGGAGAAGAACAGCCTGGGATAAGGCTGGTGTGCAGAGAAGAGGGACAGGATTGTCCTCTTTTATTCCCCCTCTAAGTGATGGTGTTGATGGCATTGAGTTTGGGGATCAAGTGATTTGCTGGACGCTACTTGATAGCAATAAGGTAGCTTATTTTGGACACTGCTTATTTGAAAGGATGAGCAGGTACACTGCCTGTTTATCGTTTTGGTCAGAGTGAATAGGTATGCTGCCCTGATGGATGATTTGGACACGGTGAGTGGGTATGCTGCCCTGATGTTGTGGGAAGAATGTGATGACTTCAGTTAAATGTTACTTTTATATGAATAAAGTTATTAATTTGGTTGAATTAATAAAGGTTGTCGAATGTCTTTTGGTGTTAGTGTGAGTTATTTTAAAGTGGGCAAGGACAATTGCAGGTATACACAGTAAGCAAATGACATTTTAACATTTTTGATTAAATGTACAAAATTATTTCTAGTGGAATTACCTTGAAAAGTGGCACAGTTTTAGTGGTGGTACAACATGTTCATATACATTTACAGAATACACCAACTGATAGCTTATTATAAGTTTTGCAATTAAATATTTCAAGGATATATTAAACTCAGTTATATAAACACTGTTAATAGAACAAAGTATGCAGTATTCAGTGATGGTATAATATGACTGAGCAGTTATAATTCATAAAAATAGGAGGCAGCCAGAGTACAGTATTTTCCCTTTTCACTTCATGTATAATGCAATATGAAGTTCTAGTCCATTCTTGAAAGCAGCAGGAATTTACCTAGCAAAGTACAGAGTGACCAACAAATAAGAAAGCAATGACAAAATAATTGACAATTTTGATAAATAAGAACAGTTCATTTATCAGCATTTCATTTAAATGTAAAACAAGGGTATAACTACAAAGAAAACAAAAGCTAAAACTTTATTACTTTTGAATTTGCTAACCTGGTTAGAAAACACATCCCACTCTACTTATTTCAGTCTCAGCCGAGGGTTAAACACAATAGATATGACATTATATACAGAGTGAATTGCAAACCACAATATATACATGCATTATATACAAAGTGAATATCAGAGTTGGCTTGAGTGAGTAAAGGCAATAGCTGCAGAACATTATATACAGAATGATGGACACAATACAGTATATGCATGCATTATAAATAGAGTGGATATCATAGTCATCATGCTGAAAGAATTGCAATGAAAAGTCAAGTCAGAGCAAGCTATGCAGAGGGAAGTAGGGTGCTGTTATCTGTTCCCTGAATAATATAAAAAGACATAAGCTTCACTGCTACTAACATTTACTTTTACACTATAATCGTTAATACATTCTTTATAATGGAGAAGTCCTTGTGTATCCTTAGTATGGTAAAGCTAGGTTCATGTCCAAAATAAAACAAAGTCCTATAATCTGTGCATTGGTTAATTCCTTATTATGTTAAGCCCTAGGATTAAAATAAATGCTCACTACTGGTCCAAATTGACAAATACAAGAAAATGTGAATCAGAGTCAGGCATAGCCATAGTGAGAAAGAAAGAAATTGTAGTTTAATTACCGGGTCTCTGAATCAAATGGTGTAACAGTGGAACAGCAAATAGCATTGTCACCTCACAGCAAGAGGTTCCTTCGTTTCATTCTCAGCTGAGGTGTCTTCTGTGTGAAGTCCACACATCTTCCATGTGCTCATTTTGGTTTCAGCCGAGTGTTTCAGTTTCCTCCCACATTTCAAATATATGCAGTAGGTGTACTGGACACTCTAAATTGGCCACAGATGTGTGCATACTTGCAAGTGTGTGGTGTGGATGAATTACGTGGGCAGGGCTTGCCACCTGGCAATGTAAACCTTGGTTCTAGATGATTGTCACTGTTGAAGTGACATCCTGACCTCCATGTACATGGATGGATGGATGGATGGATGGATGGATGGATGGTCTCTGAATCAAACAATAGTGCTGTCATACTTGTGTTCTCCAAAGCAGACTCTGCATAGCATAGCATCAGGAAAGACTCCCCCTAAACACATACACTCCCAGATACCATGTACATACTAGCCCCACAGATACCATTGCACTTATCCATGCACTCGCTCGTGCACACACACATACATACAACCTGACTCTAGATGTCCAGATTGTCCCACTAGGCAGAGGCATGAGAACACACACAACCTCATTCATGCCTCGACAGACAGACACACACACACACACACACACACACACACACACACACACACACACACACACACACACACACACACACACACACACACACACACTCACACACACATACACACAGACACTCTCTAAAAGAGCTCCCAGGCTTTTTCTCAACTTACCTGTTTAGCAAGTACTCCCATTTGATTGAATGGATGGAGGTATGTTTTTTTCGGTTTCCCTCTACAGTAAAATTTTACTTAGCTGAACAATTTTCTGAATAATTTGGCTAAGGAACTTGGGAGCTCCAGATAGTTCCGAGGTAGAGCACATGGCTAATTCGCAGTAGCCAACTCCATATTATTATGCATATTCACTCACAGAACAACTCCGATTTCTGATGCCCCTAAGCAAAGTAAAGCTTATAAACACTTCAACAGTCACATGACTGCTCAAATGACAAAAGGATAAAAACATTAAATTAAAAACTGGTTTAATTTTCTCTCCTTAAGAACTCACTCAGAATTAATGTATTCTTTTATTTCTGCTTTACAAATATTTAAATAATAGATTTTATTAAATGCTTATACATTCCTAGGAATAGATGGACATATAAAATCTCGGTGTTTTTAAAGATAAAAAGTGAAATAGTTCTTAATTTAATGACTTTAACTTTAGACCACGTCAGCAGTCTTGAGATTATTATATACAATGTGAAGTTTATGCATTGTTTATTATGAGATGAAACCACTAAGTGCAGCTGATAAATTTCTGTGGCTCTAAGTCTGCCATTTATTTCATGGAGCAGTTCCTTTTTTTTTTTTCTTTTTTACACCATTGAAAGCACACAGTTTGGAATATGCCCCAGTAAAAATCTTTTTGCACCATGTTAAGAATATGAAAAAACTGCACCACCACCTGGGTTCAGAAGTCTGCTGATACATATTGATATTATGGCAGTTGAGTGGCTAACCATGGATCTGGTCTTTCCATTAGAAGTAATGAATACTGATATGTTCTGATGATTATTGACCATACCATGTTTTCTGAAGCAGTTTGGCTTTGAAAAGTCAGTGCTAACTTAATAACCAGAGAGAGAGAGAGAGAGGTTTACCTTTCACCAGGATAGGGATACTTAAAGAAATAATCACATTCCATGAATTCTGATTATTTGCAGGATAATGCACCAGATTTGTTAGTGATTTAAAGTAAAACAATTATGAACTTAAGTTCTCTACCATCAAACTGAAGTGTTAGTGTAACACTTTAATAAAACTCTGAAGTCTATGCTAATGAAAGTTATGGAACAAGATGGTAAGAAATAGGATCATTTACACCCCTCCCTCATATTAGTTCAAACAGAAGTAACCTATGCTTCAATAGGCTTTACTCCATTTGAGTTCCTGTATAAGAGTCATCTGCAAGGCTTATGGGATACAGAAAATGATACTTGGGATTAAGAGAAAACTCCACTCAAAATTGGAATAGAATGAACATTGTTATACCAGCACAGAAAAATATATATTCAAATGATATACAAAATCTGTGTGTGTGTGTGTTGGGGGGGGTATACAACTAGAATGCCAAACTCAGGGAATTTAAAACCAGGTACAAAGTACTGATCCCAGTCCCATATGCTAAGAATAAATCCCTAGAAAACTGGGAAAAAAAAACGTTAGGATTATAGAAACTGAAGGAAGTAGACTAAAAAAATGACAAACTGGGAAGAGAAAGCCAGAGCTGATGCATCACATAAGTGTATTAAAACCATGCATAAGCTTCTGTAGTCAGTCTAATATTTGGGATAGATACAATTCTCAGGTACAATAGTATCTGTATCTCTGTTGTTCCAATAAATAAAACCAAAAACAAGAAGTGAAAAGTTCTTAATAATAAAAAAACGAAAACAAAAGTTTTTTTTTCCTGAGCTACCTGGGAAACCAGTTTAATTCAGCATCATACTAAAACTGGACCATGGAAAAGGAAAACCTAAAACCACAAAATTAGAACTAGAGTGCTATAGGGGAGAAAATGTAACAAAGTGAAAAAAAAATGCTTAAACTGGTAGTTATTGAAGAGTCCCAAAGTGAATGTAACTGACTGTTTTGGTCCATAAAATAGCTGGATCCATAAGATTTTAAAAATATTTCTGGAAATGCAATAAGATATCCACATTTGGATATGTAAAGCAAGGCTTCTGATCACCAAAGGCTTGACTTAGGTTGAAATTAAGGGAGGAAATATGAACACAATTTTGGATGGGTTATTCAGTTCCATGACCCACTGTAATCAGTATAGAACTGGAGCTTCTCTGCTGGGAAGGCAATCAGGTTACTAAAACAAGGTTGTAAAACTTTGGAAAAGGTAATTTCTCCTATAAAACACTTTTGTTGTGATGTTGATCTTTTGCTTTAAATCAACAGTTTATTGCTGTGCTGCTATGTATAACCTAAATAGACTAGTGAAGCATGCAACACCAGACCGACTGATATGGCACACTTGCACAAATACAGTTAAAAAAGACAAGTTTAGAATGAAATAACAGAGACATTTGCATCTCTGGGAAGATGGAGTTATATGCACAAGAGAAGGGACTCTTGTTGATTTCCAGCTAGAATTTGACTGGAAAAGACATATGCCAATCCTTAATAGGCAGTGCTGTAAAGAGGGGTAGTAACTCTTGAAGAATACTATCTGGAGAGTTTAGTGCAAGAGGGCGTAGGACAACAAGTAGACCCCTGTGGCTATATCTGGTGGATTAGATGAAGTTTACATCTAACATTTGCTGTGTATTAAACATACAATTATAAAATTATGTTACAGAATTAAGACTGTGTTTTCTTTTTTTTTTTTTTTTTTTTTTACTTTTATGCTTCACTGTAAGTAAAATGCACTTAATTTGAAGTTATAGTACATGTAGATGTGCAGAGGCTTATCTATGTGTACATGTGAGTATGTGTATATGTATTTGTGTGTGTGCGTGTATATGTGTGTGTGGGATCTATATCACTTCGACAAAATGGCAGAAGTTCGAACACCATATGTTCAAACTTCTAACCTCAAAGTGTAAAACCATTGAAGGCTTAGAACAGTGATTTTTTTTTGCCAGGGAAAAAAAATCGCTGTTCCAAGAAACACACACACAACACAAGCACACCAAAAAAAACAGCAATCCGCACACATACACTTAAAATCCTACATCTAACCCTGCACTAAACTGCACATACACTATTATCTATTCACTTACCTTAACCCAAACCCTAACCCTAAGGTCCGTCACTATCACACACTCACCTGACCCATGCTCTAACCCTAACTCACCTAACCCACGTCCTAACCCTAATGTCTGCACAATCACACACTTACCTGAACTCGACCCGTAACTTTCCACCACAGTGCTGAAAATAGCGAAGCCACAGAAACGGCCCAACAAATTCTTTCCCTGGGAAAGAATTTGGTGCTCTGCGGCTTTGCGATAATCAGTTTTCGAACTTCACAGTTCGAACATATGGTGTTCGAACTGCTGATGTTTCAACAAACTGATAGGAACCTGTGTGTGGTGTGTGTGTGTGTGTGTGTGTGTGTGTGTGTATATATATATATATATATATATATATATATATATATATATATATATATATAGTCTATATTAAATTCTCGAAAGCCAACAATGTTGAATCTGACATTTTATGTTTAATACACGCAAATATCGAAACTGCAGAACATCGAGCAAGTAAATGGAAATCTTCATAAGGGGAGATTTCTGTTTACTTCAATATAGTGCGGTTTCGGAGTTGGTATATTTAAGTAGCGAAGGGTGTGAAGGGCGCAGGGGGGCTTGCCCCCCTGCCTACACTGTTTAATTTTTTTGTTGTTTTTATTTTTTTTTCTGAACATTCAATGTTTTAACAGTTCAATCACTAAAGGTTGGCCTTTAGTGATTCGAACTGTTGAATATTCGATGTTCTAATATAGACCATATAATATATATATATATACACACACACACACACACACACACACACGTGTGTGTATACTTGTGCACACACAAATGTAATGCATTTGACTGATGTATGTGTGTGTGTGTGTGTGTGTGTGTGTGTGTGTGTGTGTGTGTGTGTGTGTGTGTGTGTGTGCGTGTGTGTGTGTGTGTGTGTGTGTGTGCGTGTGTGTGCGTGACTGTGTGTGTGTGTGTGTGTGTGTGTGTGTGTGTGTGTGTGTGTGTGTGTGTGTGTGTGTGTGTGTGTGTGTGTGTGTGTGTGTTCAATAAGCAAAGCAGTTGCATTAGAACATTTAACACATCACATAAAATGATTAATTGTGCAAGTAACAAAGAAGTCAGTAGTTTCAAACATCAGAATATCTAAATTAGAGAGATAGTGATGATGCATATGATGCGTTACTCATACTTAGTGATAAATGTATGATGTTTATAGACTGTGTGTAATGGCATAATAAAGTTCATATCTATCAATTACATGGACTCCTAGACTTAAGTGCGGGAATGTTTTTGAAGATACTAAGTTATTGACATTCTCTGTTGCATTACATAATGAGTTTTACATTTTTATTTAAAACTGGGTTGTGATGTTAATTAACCATGTGAATGTACAGAACAGATCAACATGAGAAATGGGAGAAAAACTGATAAAAAATGAGTTAACCTTTAAAGAAATAATAACTGAAATAATGCAAACATGTATTTCAGTTTTAAAAAAATGCATGAAATGCTGGGTATGTCTTCATCCATCAGGCACTTTAAATGCTAACCATTTTGAAGCTGGGTGCTGCCTCCATAAACCTACAGTGTTCTTCCAAAGTTAATTATGTTTTTAGTTATTGGGACATAGAATGTAAGGCCACAGGCAAAATGCTTCAGCACTGTCACGATGCATTAAATATTCTCTCTTAAACAAATGTTCAGCTTATTTTCATTATTTAGGTATAAATAATGTTATGAGCTGTAGAATTTATCAGAATATAGGCAATTATGAGACTTGCAATATATTTAAATACAGATATTTTAAAATTAAAATGAAGGCACTCTGCTTGAATATTCATGGTTCTGTACTACAAGAAATTAAGGTATTTAACCTTTTCAGAACATTGACTCAAATTAAATAGATAAACAGTACATTTGCCAAGGCAAACAGACAAACAGCCGTGGATGTAGTTTTCATAAAATTAAGAAGAAATTATTTTCAATTCTTTAGCTTTATTTATATACATTTTGTAGTTTGCATAGACTAAGTCTGAATGCTTGAACACTGGTGGATAAAACAACAATCATTTTAGAATTGTTATTATTCATAGGTTCATAGGTTCATAGGTTCATACTAGGCTATCTGCCCGAGGGGCATTTTACAGCCTATATAGTTTTGTTTTTGGGCTACTCTAGTATGGACATTTGCTGGACATTTTATCCCATTGTTGGTTAATGAAATCAATATGCTGGGTTCAATAAAAGAATGGAGAAATGGAATGCAATTAATTATGACTTTCATGATTTTTTATAGTTTTCTCCATAGATCATAGTAGTAATAATAATAATAATAATAATAACAGCCTGCTGTTAACTGTGATGAAGCTGTCTTTGATCAGACTCACCACAACCCTTGAAACCTAAGAGCTACCCAGCTACTTTATATAATAATTCAGGCACTTATACATTCGGACCATTTCACTCCCTCAATAAAGTATTTTCCTTCTCTGCCACTCAGTATGTACAGAAATGACATACAGCCATTACCAACTTTACCACACAAATGGAGCCACTAAAGCTTTCCACCTAATATTTTTCTCATGTTGTGTTCTGCTGATTTGTTACAGTTGTACATGAAACTGTATTGGAGTTACATTAAATACTTTCTATTGTTGCTACCTGTATTGCAAATCAAAAGGTTTTAAATGTATGGGCAGTATTTTGGCTTGATATTAAATGAAATGGAAAGATTTTGAATTCAATAGAAAAAGTGATAAATTCTAGTTTATCAAAAGAAAAACAAAAATCATTGACATGTACATGATACAACAATATACCAAATTAGTAATGTTTATTCTGAATGACACTATGTACAAAACTCAAAACCCTACACACACTGTAAACTTAACCCCAATTCTAGTCTTAACATTATTTCTAAAAATAATCCCAACTAATATTTTACCTCAGAATCTGCACTTAAATTTGTCCCAAACCAAAACCTAATTCCAAACCAAATTAAATCGAATCAATCTAACTCTAAATCAAACCTTGACCTAAATTCTAAACATAAACTTAAGTCCCAGCATCTGTCCCAACCTAAGTCCCAACTCTTAACTCTGAATTGAAAATCCATCCAGTGTTATACTGACACTCACTGCCATATTCATGAAGCTATAACTTCATCTAAAATGATGCAGCAAAATGCTTATAAACAATTTTTCTGATCCCACTGTACATAATTATGTTCAAAGGTATATGATGATTCAGTGAACTGTGAGTAGATTGAAAGATAAATGATCAAACTCAAAAGGTTTAGCATAAAAATCCCAAAAATGAAAAAAAAAAGTTTTTGAAGGTGAGCAAGTCCTCATACCTGTTAGCAAGCTGGTATTGTACCGAATGTAGGAAAAGTGAGTACAGCTGATCAAAAATTAATTGATGGAAGGTTCATAGGTTCATAGGTTCATAGGTTTATACTAGGCTAACTGCCCTAGGGCATTTATAAGCCTAGCCCAAAGTTATGTGGCTTACGCCGCCCCTTATGTTAGAAATACTGTGCCCATTAGTTTGTTGTGCCTCTGTCCAGTAGTGACACAGAGATGATTCATGGGGTAAACCTACGATCTCCCATCCACCGGTCAAGATTTCTCTTGAACAGAGCCAGTGAGGTGCTCTGCCTCACATGGACTGGGATTTTATTCCACAGCATGGGGAGTCTCTGGGTGATAAATCTATCCCTCCAGCATGTCCTATTTATATCCGTGCTAAGGTTTAAGTCTCTTGCTCTAGTTGTTTTGGTGGATTTGGATTTTTTGAGGTGGAGCATGTCCATTAATTCCGGGTTGGTCATGGCCTTGTATGTCAGGCACAGGTCACCTCTGAGCAGACGGTATGCAACTGAATAGAGTTGGAGTTTCTTCAGTCTGGCAGCATATGACAGGTTTTGGAGTCCCTTTATCCTTTTGGTGAGGAACTTTTGGGGTCTCTCCAATTGCTGCAGGTGTCGGGTGAGATACATCCCAAATGGGGCATTGTACTCGATCATTGGTCTGATAAGTGAAGAGTACATGGGAACAATGACCTCACTTGATCTGGATGTAAATCCCTTCATGATCAGGTGGGCAATGTAGAAGGTCTTTCGAACCACTTTAGCAACGTGAGCGTCAAACGAGAGGCCACTGTCAACCTGGGTCCCCAGGTCCCTGATAACCTCTTTTGTGCTTAGTGGGTTGCCACCTATATGGTAGCTTGGGGTTACCTTGTTTTTCCTGAAGGGTATGACTATACACTTTTTTGCGTTTAACTTCAGGCCATGGCTCTGGCACCAGCTATCAGTTTCCGTGAGACCCCTCTGAAGGATGTCTGTGTCCGATGTACTATCCACTATGGCACCCAGTTTGCAGTCATCCGCAAACTTTGTCAGCCATAGTCCTCCTATGTTTGCCTGTACTTCTGAAAAGTAGATGCCGAACAATAGGGGGCCAAGGACTGAGCCCTGTGGGACTTCACTTGTAACCAGCTTGGAGTCTGACATGGCTCCAGCAACTCTAACCCTGTTTTCCTTCTGGGCAAGATCATGTAGCAACACAGATTGGCATATTTGCCTTTAAATACTGTAGTGTGACATATATTTAGTTTGTGTGTGTGGGGGGGGGGGTGTTCAGGGAGGCTTGCTGCCAGCAATTATTTTTTGCAACATCTCTGTTTTTATGATTGACCATTTGAGTTCAGTCAATTGTAATTCAGATTTCTAACCATTCAATGAAATATCATAAACCCATGTTCACTGCCTTATGTATAGGTCTAGAATGAAAAAAGCTAGAAGGCCATCTAACCCACCAGGCAAACAAAACTGGTCATATGGTGCACTATCATTGAGGTACATTTTAATAAAAAAATGTCCATCCATAAAAGGAAAAAATGCTTTTTAACACTAATGCAAGTATTAGTCTGTTGGTCATATCATTCTTAAATGAATAACCTTATCAAACATTAAGTTTTCCTCAGATCCCATAGTGTGTGTGCTTCATTCCAGAGAGTACACATAAAATGCATATTTTTAAATGGCCCCCAGAAGCCATATTGTCTGTCTCCAGTAACACCTCATGCATATTTATTTTGTTAATCAATTGTGAACAACAAATATTTGCTAAGGTGCTTGTTACTAGGCTGGATGGGTTTGCTTACTCTTTCTGAGAAGAGAAGTTGTATTTGTTAGAGACAATCACAACCTATTCATATGAAGTAATGCATGTATTAGCCCTGGTGGACATTAACAATCAAATGGGGTCTTCAATCCTTTGATGTCAAAAAAGGCTTTAAGTAAAATAAGGTGCAAGTCCTTTTTTGTGATCCTGCATGTAATGGGCTTTCCTTCATGTTGCACAATATATTTTAAGGCTTATACTAGAAGAACTCAGCCAGTGTGTTTTAAATAGAGTTTTACTTCTTCCTACGTGGCAGGGTTACACATTTCCCTTGGCTGGGGCTTGGGTCACCTACTATGGTGCTGAGAGGGTCAGAGTGATGCATTTTGACATATTGAACTGGATCGGATTATAGTCAAAAGAAATTATTTTTTTTAGCTATGATACAGAATCAGAATTACCTACACATAGTAAGGCCTTGCTGAGTCTAATTATGGTGGCTCCCAAAAAAAGCAGTTACAAGGAAATCAAAATGAAAGTCTAAACCAACTGTACTAGTGAATATAGTAACAGAGATAAAATAAGTGGAAATTTAATCTTTAGAAAAAGGTAGAGAATTATGGGAACAATACATGCAGATGAAGAATCAGATTTAAGAGAAGGCAGGATCAGAATGAGCTATGTAATGTCTGACTGATAGTGACTGGATAGATTATAAGTGATGTATAATGTTTGCAACTAAAATTATGTCAATAAGGTTTGTGTTCATTTATATAAATGTATGATTACCTATGTCATAATTGGTAATTTAATAAAGATGTTTCTTGTTTAATTAAAAAAAACATCAAATCTTTAAAAAAAATGTCTGTATATGGGTGAACTCTTACTACTTAATCAGTCTGAATATTCAGTCAAGGGTGTCTTGAGTGTTACAGAAATGAATACTTTCCTAAAATTATAAAAAAGTCATATCCACATTTGCTTTTTACCATTATACAAAGGAGATTAACAAGCAAGCTGTATCAGGCATGATGGTACAGTGAACTTCCTTGGATGTAACTAATCAAGGCTACAGATACTGATCAAGCAAGGGACTTGGGGGTCTGAAAATATGATTAAATTGTGGGCGCAATTAGTAGCCCATGATCTTGGGAAAAGTGTATAGCTGGGATTTTTATTTCAGGCTTGAAATTGTAGCTAAGTTATTTTTTCTTTTCAAAGTTACAACCATAGTTCAGTCTTCAAGTCTGACAAATCTGACCACTGTGATTTAATATGTGTTACTAGGACTTAGATGGTTTGTGTTGCATTCACAATTTTAAATATTGTAGCTAAAATTACAGTATTTGATGTTAATCTAATTCCCCAACTCACCAACTTGTCTCAACAAAACAATGTATACAATGCAAAAATGCTGTAATAAAACACCAGAAGAAACTTGCACTTTTACAGAAATTACAGTTTAGAAAAAATACAAAATCAAATACTAACATAAAGTGATAAGAGTTAGATGGACATATTTGCTTTCTTTCTTTGTGGCACTGAATTTTATTAAATGAAAAGATGTTTGCATCTAAACACTAAGCTTGAAAGCCCTGTCTTTGTTCACACTCCAGGTTACACTTTCATCAGAGGTGTGATGCTGGCAATCTGTAACTGATAAGGAACATTAAAATGTCATTAAGTGGCATAATTTTCTTAGTAACTCTGTAGTTGGGATAAGTGACATAACTTAATTACTGTGTCACTTTTAAAAGCTGTGGTGATGTAACAGATATGAAAAATGCAGGAAAGAAAGGCAGACATAATTATTAGATGATGTTTTTCTTGTATGTGAAGTGTTTAGTGTTGGATTACAGGGAAGGAAATCCACTTTTTGGAAAGAAAAACTTGACTTTTGGGTAGAGTTCTCCTTTAAGTCTAAAGTTCAATATTTAATGTAAAAGGCATATGAAAATAAAAGTCCATGCATAAAACACAGTGATGCAATCAGGTGAGTTTGCAAAACCAAAGGCATGAGATAAGTATCATTAATATATAGTTAATAATAAAAGAAGCAGAAGGGTAATAACGAGTAGAATGAAAGTGCATAGAGAGGAGGAGGGTATGGATTAGAGTGAGATTAACCAATATCTCTGAAGCAAGTGCATATGTTTTGGTCAAGCAAGTGAGAATGACGTGACCTCAGTAATGAGACAAACATTTCATATACCAAATCTCAGCATATCTGTTCTGCAGTGATTTTGATAAAAGTGTAAACTGACAATCATTAATAATGTAGAGCATGTGTTATTGAATAGTTCATTAGTGCAAATAGGGTGCTTCAGTCTGTCTTGATTTGAATGGCTTCATTCTGTTGGCTGTACATTTATTGATCTGATGTCTGAAGGCAGAGTATTTTAGCTGATTGAAAGTTCAAGTCAGACATCTACAGGTAGGGTTTTCTTTGTGGAATGGTATTAACTTGTCAATGCAAGGGTGATTTTTATGCTAAAATTAAACAATTACATGGACCCAAATTGGTTAACTAAGCTCATACTGGGATAAGAGCCAGACATGATCTGAGACTTATAAAGGGGAAAAAGAAAATGCTATATACTTAGTCCATTCTGGTTGTGGCATAACATTTACTGTACCTTTTTGTGCATCAGTTAGTGCTATCCTGATGGTGTTAGTGAGATCAGTTAGCACTATCCTGATGGTGTTAGTGAGTGCTTAAACGTATTTATAGAAATAAGGTTTGTGTTATAAGAAGTGGTACTGTGCTAAATGCAGCCCATCAGGGACGATGTTAAATTTGAGGCTCAGATGTGCCTTGCTACTAGTTTACCATGGTCATAAGAGATATATATTGCACATACTGCCAAAGTGATCATCTAATATCTATAGTAAATTTTTCAGTTATTCTTATTTCTATGTTTTTATTCATTTTGAAAAAATGAAGGTAAAATGCTTCCACTTCATTTGCATTATAGTGACCTGAGGTCCTGCATGATATTTTATCTGCCCAGTTCAGATGCAGAACTGCTCGCACACTAAAGAATAATCTTAATATAGTCATTGATAACAGATTGACAACAATTCTGTTATGAACTGTTAAAAAGGGAAAGCCTGGCAGCCTATTTTAGGTAGGCTCTATTATGTTTCATGGGTTCATAGGTTACTACTAGGCTAACTGCACTTGTGAGCCATTTTAAGCCTAGGCAATTACCCCATGTGAGAATCAAACCTTGCATTTTGTGTCTGTATGGTAAACACCTTAACCACTATACAAACCTCACACCCCTTTCAGGTGCAAATTCTAGATTCATTGGTACTTGGTAAAGTTGTCCAGAGTGAAGCAGTGATGTTCATTTTGATGAGAGCTTGAGAGATGAAAGAGCACATTTGTTACATGTTTGGAAAATTTTGTTGTGACTTGACCTACAGGCAATTAAGGGTATATGTCATCCTATTCTGGAGATAATAAAGCTGAATCCCTCATCTTTTTCTGACTTCAAATACAAGTACGCTATAGATCTGATAGTAGAGTTTAAGGGTTTGTAAGGAGTTAATCTGTTAATGATTGACATTTATATTGGAGTGGAAATAAGGTCTGTCTAGATGCTTAGGTAATCATGTTTTGATACTGTGCAGTTTAGCAGTAATCCCTGCCTAAGTGTGGGGCATATCTCTTAATTGTCCAGAATTTTACCTCATATTGTTGGTCTGTTCATAAAAAAAGTATTTTTCTGACAAATCATTGAGCAAGTGGTGTCCCACAGGGCTCGGGTCCTTGGCTCTAGCTGTGGAAACAAACTAATGGGCACAGTATTTTTTCATATAAGGGGTGGCAAAAAGCACAATAATTTAGGCTAGCTAAAAAAATGCCTTAGGGCAGATAGCCTAGTATAAACCTATGAACCTATGAACCTATGAACCTATGATAGAAGTCACTAAATAATGACAGACATTTAAGTTTCAGACTTCACATATTTCAGGAAATACTTGCCAATGCATAACATGTTAAACTAGCAAATTTCTATGTTTATAAGGAAATATTTAAAATATGTCCCTATTTTTGGACTTTTGTCCCGCAATTATTTTTGACTTTGTGCAGAATTTTTGTACTAAGGCACTAAGAGTGGTCTAAGTAGTACTGATTTGATGCAATGTTGCCCTGATTTGATCATGAGGGTGAAAACTGAATGACCAAAATAGTAAGACAGCCAAGGACAGCCGGCATCGCCCACATACAGGAACAGATTATTATACAATGTCATTTAATAAAAGTTTCTTATCTTTTCAGATAATGGCATCATATTAAAGGACTTCTTGCTTCTGTAATCTTCCTCCACTGTCAGATGTCCAGAGTCCTACAGAGACTTGAGAGGACAATATGTGAGGTGATTTTTGAACCATGTCAGTAGACGTTCAGTAAATCCTAGCTGTTGTAGTTTAATAACTATTGATGTCCAGTATCTGTAATGCCCTTTTTATGTCTGGGAAAACTGACCTGTTTAATGGTCTCTCTTGTACGTTTTCATATATATCTTGTAGGGTGTATAATAGTGAGGGTATAGACCCTTTTCAAAACCTGTATTGGACATGGAATAAAACCCTCCATTAGCATAGTCAAGAACTTGGTAGTACACTATTTTATCAAGTGATTTTGCAATTGGACAGAGTTGAGCTTTTGACTAACTTGTCCTATGGTGATTCAAGTTTATCTTGATATCACAGAATTGCTGCTGTTAGGGTCTAGCTATACTAGCAGCCGCCATTTTAAGAAAGGGTTCATGAAGAATAGTAAATATAGGGCTGTAACATGCTTTAAGGTTTTCAAGGCATTTCTAAACAGTTTGATGCGAACAGCTGTATGTGAAGTCAAGTGTGTAGAGCTGAGTAATATTTTCCTGTGCTGAAGACTAAGTTAAGGTTGTTTGATAGCAGATGAGTGGTCTTCTAGTGGTGAGCATGTTTTGGCGGTTGCATTGGAAAAAGTATTGCTTGCTTTATTTGGCTTCTTTTCTTGGTGGATTGGGAAAATTTGTTATTTTACTAAGTTTTTTTAGAAGACATCCTTTGTATGAGCTGATTTTAAAATGGACAAAAACCTCATCAATAACAACATGAGTTGCATGACCTGGAAGATTTCTTACAGAAAACAATTGATAGCACCTTTACTATCACATTACTGACATTCATTGTTTTAACTGCTGCTTTTTTCAGTCTGCTACCCTGATTTTTTTTGTATTATTAATATTATATGTCTTTTATTGGCTGAAATGGGACAAAATGATTGAGTCATTCATTATTAATTTAATTATTTTCTTGCATGTGTGTGTGCTTAATTTAATAGATCAGTGCATCTTCCTCTGTGGTTGTACAACTGTGGTGTCAGAATATGTAAGGAAAAGGAATGTGAAGTATTAAAGGGGTCTATATCAGTTCCATGAAAATCCATTACAGCGAATACCAAAAGAGCGGCATGTATTAATCTAAACGCAAATACACTGAATGCACTAAACTGCAAAATTTAAAACATCGAACGGTCATAGTCGGCCAACCCCACCACCTGCTACATACTAAGTATAAATAAGGCTTTGCACCTTAAAATCAAACCTGTTGAACTCTGATGTGCAGAAAACTCCCACAGACAGAAAGAAGACCAAATTAGTCCATATTTAAGAAAAAGAAACAGACTGGTCAATGGAAGTTCTGATATCAAAACTTAAAACTTAGACACCTTAACCACATTATGTGAAGATATGATTCACTAGTAAAGACGTTGATGATAGAATATGCAAACTCAGAAGATATAGGGGCAGCAGGGCTAAGCTGGATAGACTGCATTACTGAAGAAATGAAAATGAATTTGCAATATCTTGAAATGGTTGTTGATGGCTTTAGTGAGTTAAAAACATTGAAGTCCCACAGAATTGGACTTGACTTAAAAAAGAAACAAAAAAAGTTTAGGAATAATGGTTTTGTGGAAAATGTGTGTAATCATTCTATGAAATATTGGTAGAAAATACATGGTAATGTATTTGATATGTACCATTTAGCTCTGTGCATTATAATTAATATGATAGTGTTATGTGGTAATTAATGACTTGGAAAATCAAACTGGAAACACAAGCCTTACTAGAAAATGATGGAATGTCAGTGGGAATAGTTTAGCAATCAAATGACCAGCTGTAGCAGCTGAACTTGTTGCATTCTTTTTTCCTCTAGAAGTTAAGTGAAGGGCAACCTCATGATAAATAACGATGAAGTACCGAATGCCAGTATACAGAATATGAAGGGGGGAATGGAAGGTAAGTCTGTGACCTTACTGCTGCAATTTTCTGTAATAACAGAGTAAAACTGGGTAATTTCTGGTCAAAAAACTCATCCCTGGGAAATTGTGGGACTGTGCTTGTTACAACAGACATAGTGGTGGGGATTACTAGTCAAAAGCATCTTCATTGCCAAAGAACTTGGATAGGGGGTCATACTAAAGCATGGCCATTATAGAATGTTGGAGAAGGCTTAGCAAGAACAGGGAGGGAAGGACCCAATATCTGTTAAAAATGCTACCATGGATTATAGGAGGCTGTACACATTCTGTTCATAGAAAAGTAAATGACAAAAGTCACAAAGAGAATTGTGCCATGTTTACAACAAACAAAACTGATAAAAAAATGGCGAAATTAAATCTTAAAATAGTTTTTGTATTATGACATTATGGAACTGTAAAAAATGAGATGTAAAAGAGGTTTATCCATTCTTCTTATTTGGTAAGATATTATTTATACATACTGAAATGATTCTAATGGGATTAACTGCAAGATGGATAATGGAAAGTGTGATTGTTATTGCAGTTCACAGAAGAAATGCAGTGGGTGGACATATGGAGTCAAAACATGAGAATGAGATCCAGGTTACTTTCTCCAGGGATGTCTCATAGCAGGAGGACAGGTTTGACATTTTCGGCGACAAAGATTGTTGAAGACAAACATTTTGGAGAGACACATTTCAGGTGACATACACTTAATTGCTGAGATAATAAGTGTGGAGAATGAGAAAGAATAGAACTCCTAGAAATGGAAACTTCGCACTGGAAAAATCATGAGTAGAAGGAAAAATATTCTGTACTTGGTGAGAGGCATTTGCATGAAACTGCTAGGTGGGAAAACTCAGTCTAGAATTGTAGGGTAGTGGTAAAGCAAAGCTTGGGGTCCAGGATAATATCAAATGGAAAAATACAAAGAGAATGAAAAGACGGGACAAAATGATATCAGGATGGTGAGAGGTCCAGCAAATGACTAAAAAAGATTCAATGAGTTCTTGTTAGGGAGATGGAAAAAGAAGTGGAGAGGAGAACTTGTTTCAGAGTTACCTGTCTGACCACCAACAATCCGTTGTATGGCAGAATGACATATCTTTCCAACTACCTGTCACCATAGGGTTCCCCAAGGATCCATCCTTGGACCCCTACTCTTCTCTGTTTACACCAATAATCTAGCCTCTGCCACTAAACATGGCACACTCATACAATACACAGATGACTCAACCATCATCTGCTCAGCCCAGTCCCTATCCAAACTGCAAAAACTCACACAGGAAGCCTTTTCCTCTGTTGAAACTTGGTTATCCGATGCCCAATTAATAATCAGCCCAAACAAAACTAAACTACTCATCTTCCAACCCACCAAACATACTCAAAACAACTCTCACTTTAACATCACAGCAAAAGGCAACACCACTATATACCCAACTGAACACACCAAATTGCTAGGAGTGGACATAGACAATAAACTAAAATTTGACATTCACATATCCATGACCATAAAAAAAGTTCACAAAAAAACTAGGAGCGTTATACAGAAATAAGCGACTTCTCACCAAAGCAGCAAAGATTTCAATAGCAAATTCCCACCTTATCTCCACTCTACTTTATGGCTCTCCAATATGTACCAACCTAATGCAATGCGATCTAAACAAGCTAGAGACCTGCCACAACAAAATCGCCAAATTCACCACAGGGGCATCCTACCGTAGTCACCACTGCCTCTCACTTGCTGAACTGGGCTGGCTTGAACTCCCTCACCTCCTTCAGTGGTATCAACTCTCACTCGCCCACAAACTAGTAAACCATCCACTAAATGTCCCATCCCTCCAGAATCTACTCCAACCCTATCGCACCACCAGACCACTAAGATCCAGCAACAAAAATCACTTGCAGATCACTAAAGCCAATAACTCTGCTGGTGAAGCACTATTTTCTTGCACCATAGCCAAATTATGGAACTCCCTCCCACCCACAATTACCTCCATACCATCATGTACCCACTTCAAAACTTTACTAAAAGCGCACCTAAAAACATGCTGGCTATGCCCTTGCAACTCCCACTCTAATATCACCCACCCCATCCAAACACTACCTTTCTTTCTACTCCACTAACTACCTTGATTATAGCAAGCTCAGATACTCATAAGCCTGTACTTATTATACAGCAGGAACTTCTTATTGTAACATTTGTTAATGTCTGTTATGTACTTCACAGATAAAGGTTCTAGTTGTGTACTGATGTACTATGTTCTTCATCTGTAAATATATTGTAAGTAATTGCTATGTTAAATTGTTAATCGCTATGTAATCCAATGTAACTACTGTCTGTTTATTTTAACTGTGGAGCTTTTCTCCCCGGGCATCCGCTGAAAATGGACCTACGTCCAGTCGGACACTCCCGGTCAACAAATGTAAATAAATAAATAAATAACTACATTCCCTGACAAGTACACAAGCTAAAGCAGAACTAATGTGAAAAGAGAAACACATGGTGGCCTTGTGGGAAGAACCGTAAACTCATTGCATGGTATTTCAAAGAAAGAAAATAAAACAAACAAGCAAACAAACAAAACACAATTAGTGGGGATTATAGGTAAAATTGGGTCAGCACAGTATAAAGATGAGAATGTACAAGATGAATTTAGGAGCTGTTCTGTCAAGTTATACATGTGTCAGGGGTACACGAAGGCTAATTGTCTTGCGTCCAGAGGAAAGAATTAAGATGTTTATTGAAGGAAGTTAAGACATCCACAAATCCTCAAATAAGATTAAGAGAATTGTTCAAACTGTTGCCAAATAAAGAAGCAGGCCTAGCTGGCTTTTCAGCTGAGTTCTGTAAATGTGAAAAAAGAAATTCTTTACCAACTAAGTTACCTTGAGAATAAAATTTGAAGACAGTGGCTCAAAGAATTTAAAGACGGTGGCAAAAATAATAAAAAACACCTTCCTCTGAACAATAGTGTGAGCTGATGGATCTAGATAATTATTAGCCTATCCCCTTATAAAATAGAGTGCAAAATCTGCAGAAAAGGTGTTAGTCAAGACATTAGAGAAAGTGTTATCATTCTTGATAACACTGGGCTAAGCTATTTTCTTAAAGATTGACAACATTTATCAGTAATCTGCCTGTTTTCAGTCTGTCTGGGTGTATGTATGTACATATGTGTGTGTGCATGTGTGTGTGTGTGTGTGTGTGTGTGTGTGTGTGTGTGTGTGTGTGTGTGTGTGTGTGTGTGTGTGTGTATATATATATATATATATATATATATATATATATATATATATATATATATATATATATATATGGGTCTACTTCTTTTGACCTAACTTTCATTTGCCTGACACTCATTTGCCTGAGACCAAATGACTGAAATTTCATTTGCCTGAAACTTCATTTGCCTGACACTTTATTTGCCCGACAAGTATTATTAGCAAGAAAATGGAATATGCCCCCTTCCCCACTGCAGTGAGACCCTGGAGTTAGAATATATAGTTGAGGGGTGGGGGGCACAGCCCCCCACAACGGGGGGTGTGGGGGTGAAGCCCCCCACTTACTTTTCTATTACTAAGCAATATTACATCAAAAGTTAACAATATCATATGAAATGAAGTGGGGGGCTTCACCCCCCCACACCCCCCCTAACTATATATTCTAACTCCAGGGTCGCACTGCAGTGGGGAAGGGGGCATATTCCATTTTCTTGCTAATAATACTTGTCGGGAAAATGAAGTGTCAGGCAAATGAAGTGTCAGGCAAATGAAATTTCAGTCAAATGGGGTCAGGCAAATGAGTGTCAGGCAAATGAAAGTTAGATCAAAAGAAGTAGACCCATATATATATATGTATATATATATATATATATATATATATATATATATATATATATATATATATATACACACACACACATGTACATAAACTGGCATGGGGGGGTGCAGAAATACTGGTACTTTTTGACATAATGACAAGTGGACTGATCCAAAATGGACCCATTTCAGCCACAGCCTGGAAGCTGCATTGGATGTAAAGAAGTACAATGGTGCTGTAGTGTGACATCAAAGAATAGTATAAAGCAATAATAAGCAGAATACAGGAGTGGGTTCAATAATAATAAAATATGCATATCCAAGAAAACAATAGTTCTTGTTAGTATTTACAAATATATAGTGGGTGTGCAGTAAGTACACATAAGAAATTCTAAATACATACACGAACCTTGTCTAGTAAGGGGTGAGTTGGAGTTGTAAGAGTAGAAGAAAATAGTTTGTTTGTGTCTTTCGGCTTTTCCCGGTTAGGGGTCGCCACAGCGGAACTCCGGTCCGCTAATGATTGGCAGTAGAGTTTTACGTGCTGGCTTGTCGGGCCTAACGCACAACCTTCAATGAAGGAATGCCCGTTCACGCATGTCGCCACACAGAAGACGCTCTTTATGTATTGTGCTATGTTGTTGTTGTTTGTCTTTCAGTTTTTCCCGGTTAGGGGTCGCCACAGCAGAACTCCAGTCCATTAATGATTGGCAGTAGATTTTCACGAACGCCGAGGTGCCAGCTCGATGTTCAACCTTCAATGAAGGCACACCCATTTATGCATGTCTTTTGAACACGCCCACCCAACTGCGGGGAGGACATGCAGACTCCAGTTTAAAATGTATATATAATCTGATAATGTTACGTACATACTATGCCTACTGTGTGTTTGCAGCTGTTTAAAAATGTATATCTAGTCTGATAATGGTATTATACTGTGACTGCTCTATGCTGTTTTTGATCTGATGGGAAATTTCATATATCCTGGGTTAATTCCAGAAATGGTCTAATAGGATCAGTGCTCTACTGCGATCAACAAATACAAACAAAAACAAATAAATAAATGAGTACATTATTGATGCAAAATGGAGGGTGGAAAGTAGGGGATAGTTACTTGGGATGAGAGCAGTAAGGGGAGAAGGGAGAGCTGCTATGAGGTTTCTATTATAGTCATAAGGTAAATGAAATGGAAGCTGAAGAAAGGTTGAAGATAGGGGCTTGGTTGGAGAAAATTGACTGAAGCATAGACCTTAAACTCCACCAGATGGTATTATCTCCATAATGTCCTGCACAATACAGTATATGGGGAAATTTTCATCAGCTGTACTAATACAATGTATCATAATCCAGCTTTCAAAGTTCTAGTTAATGCATGTACTGTAGCGATATAGAGGGATAAAGCCCTGTGTACTACCTAGATGACTCAGATTCCATGAGTAGATCAGGTGACTGATGAAGCAGCAAGAGAGGGGTGGCATTACCATGCTTAGGAGGGCAGTCTTCAGGGCATTCCACACATGATCACTGGTGGAGGCTTGGGATTTTTGAAGCAGGGTCGTAGTTCTAAAAGGGATTGATGTGGAATGATACATCAGCCTATCCCAACTGAACTCTCTCCTCTCTGGCATAACCAGAGAGCGGTGGAAAATGGGTTAGGGCATAAATAATTACTTTTTCTGTTAGATGGTGTGATGGCCAGGCTCCCCATCTAGGTTGTCCTTAAGCTGTACTCTAGCCTCTGTCCATATGGAGAAAGTCTGGTGATGTGGAAAAATTCTGATAAATTTGGTGATGGGTATGAGTCATTGAGCTAGTGTGCCATAGGTTGAAGTAAGGGGAACAACAATTCTTGTTAATAAATCAGTATCAGGGATAGTATAGAGGGTGCAAAAGGAATGGATGACCTTTGTCCCCAGGACTGTTTGCAATGTTATTGAGTTGACAGTGAGCATAACAGGGGAGTTAACTAAGCTGGAATTAGAGGGGAAAATGAAAAGATATATATTTAGTATTCAAGGATAACTGTATCCTTCAAGCATAAAACGTATAAACAGTTGAAGGGTCCATCTTATTAGTGATTCAGACATTTTGGAAGATGCTTTAATAATGAAAAGAAAGCTGGGGTACTCATCATAGAGGAAGTGAAAAGCCAAGGAAATGGTATTTATTTATTATTTATTTATTTACATTTGTTGACCAGGAGTGTCCGACTGGACGTAGGTCCATTTTCAGTGGAGGCCCAGGGAGAAAAGCTCCACAGTTAAAATATACAGAAAGTAGTTACATTGGATTTACAATGATGTGGTGAATGGTGGATGCATGGTATGATAAAGAAGGCCTCAGACGTTAAGTACCTAGGACTAATAGTTACACTGTAAGACACTATATAAAGGAAGACACAGGATCTGAAAGAGAGGCTGGTATCAACACTAGAAAGGGTGGTGGGCAGGTATAATGCAATAGCTGTAAAAATAAATGGTATTAAGGACATGGTGTTACCACTTGTATTATATTTGATTAGGAATTTGCCTACATATCCTGAACATCAGGAATGGAGGAGTTACAGATGCTGATACTTGACAGTGTATCCTGAAAGTCAGGGAGGAAGATCATACTAGAATGCCATTAGCAGTAGAGAAATTAGGATGGGGATTGTCGCATCCTCCAATCTATCCCTTAGAATTTCACTTAGAAGGCACAATATGAATATGTAATGAAATATATAATGCAGGTAAAGTATGTGACAGTTTCAACCAGACAGAGGGAAGGGACATATACAGTTAGAATGGATAACTGCATGGGGGCAACTTTGATTCATTGCGGGGATCTTATACTGTGACAAGGGTCTCATCAAAGATATGGAAGCACCCAAAAGTGAAGAGACAATTGACAAAGTATGGGAGGGAATGGGTATCTAATGGACCCATTAAATGGAATTAATTCACACTGCGAACGGGTACAACACAGGGTGTAAGAAGGGACTTTAAGATGCTTATAGAACTTGCTAGGAATTTTGAGTTAGTCATAAAAAAGGTTTACTTCTAATAAATAAAAATCTATATATCTCTCTAATGAACACTGGTAACCTGTAAATGGTTCATCTCCCAAACCACTGCTTACACTTATCAAGGGTATCAAAACTTGTCAGAGATTTGGAATGCATGGCTAGGTTTAAAAAGGCCCTTGTGGTCATTAGCCTAGTAAACACCTATGCACCTTTGAACTTATGAACAACTATTTCAAGGAGAATGTACAGAAAAGGTCAAAATGAAGAGCTCAGGGGAATAAATGGAGTTAGGTAAAAAAAGGAAGATGGAACCATGTACATTAAGATATTCATGAGAAAAATGACAATGTCATTTTAAAAAGTTGTAAACTATATAGTGCATACTGAAGGGTTAGGTGAATGATGTATAGGAAAGGGACTATGTTTGGCAGATAATATTTAGACTAAAATATGGTACGATTTGCAGAATCAACAAATATGTATTTTACATAGGTGATACATTTATTTATTTTATTTATTAACCGGATAATGTCCAACTGGGCTAGAAGCCCATTTTCAGCAGAGACATGGGGAGGAAAGCTCCAAGAAAGATTACAAAGATTTTTACATTTGACATATAACTATTACAATTATTATAATGAATAATAGAATATAAAGTAAAAATACAAATAGAAATTCAAATTACAAGGTCCTTAACATGGTGTCTATAAAAGTAACAATGGTGGTCATATCAAGCAAACAGTTGTACCATACATGTTTAGAAAAAAAGAAAATTTTTTTTGGATAACAAGGCATGTTCTGAGATAAGAAGGCTTAAATAGCCAGGAGGTATAGAGAAATGGGAAACAGGATTTAGTCATTTATGGGTTGAAGTGTTTAGCCTGGGTGGGAACAGGAGCAAAGTCTATGTTTAGAGAAATATTCCATTAGGGTATGTTTAAATATATGTGTATCACTGATACACAAAATATGCTGTGGAAGAGAGTTACATAGTTTGGCAATGATAAGAGAGTACAAGGAGATGCCATGAGAGTTTTGTGCTTTGATAACCTTTAATAAGACTTTATCAGCAGACCTAAGGGATGTTAGGTTATTGTAGGGTTGCACAAGATGTGATAGTGCTGGGCAGCTGTCAGGTTTGTATAAAACTGTTTGTGCAGCTAGTAGCTGATTCAGGGTGAGAAGATGAGGCAGCTCTAACCAATGTAGCTGGAGAAGGACAGTACAACAATGAGAATTTTGAGATTGATTGGTAGCAGCAACATTCATTTGACTGCAGAGAGAGAAGTGGAAGTATTTGTAGAGAGAGGGCAAATCTTAAACATATGTAAGTGTGCCCATGTTAAGTGCTGACAGGCAGTAAATATATGAGATTACATTTCTGAGCAAAGGATGTTATAAAGAGGTTTAGATGTTATAAAGAGGAAGTGGAATGCCCTGATCCTTACACATCAGGATGGTGTTGGAGCAAGCAACAAAAAACTTTTATAACATATAGTCCATAAAAAGGAAGTCTCAACTCTATGACTGGAGAAAGGAATCAATATATTTTGGAACTGTTACCACATAGGAGAAATCCATCCATCCATCCATCCATCCATCCATCCATCCATCCATCCATCCATCCATCCATAACCCATTTTCCCATTTTTACACATGGAGTCGGGTTGTCACTTTAACAGTGACAATCATCTAGAGCCAAACTTCTCACCACCAGGTGATTATCCCTACCATGGCTGTTCTTCCATATCGCACACTCACATGCATGCTTGCTCACTCCTATGGCTAATTTAGAGTGTCCAATCCACCTACTTCATGTATTTGGAATGTGGGAGGAAACCAGAGCATCCAGGGGAAACCCACATAAATGCAGGAAGGACATGCAGGTGCCACACAGAGGGCACCCCAGTTGATAATGTGAAAATATTAAGTTGCAAAATGATGTGTAAAATTATTGTTGGATGCATTATACAGCAATTTTAATGGTAAGAAAAATTTGGGGAACTGAGTAGAGGAAGTACATTTGGATGATGGTAATGTTTAGTGGATCATTGCTTGGAGGTAAATATTATACATACCTGAATGTGTTATCTGTTTTTATTAGTTTATGGTGTTTTGTAACTGCAAGCTATGAACCTATTATTAAAATTAAGATATACAATTGGCTGGATTGTCAACTGGCTCACAGATGCAATCCAAGAAATTAAAACAGGGGAAGTTACCACCACAAAGAGAACAGTAATTATTGGTATCTCCCAGGGTTTTATGTTGGATCCTGTCCTGTATGACATCTTTTCCTAAATAAAAGCCAGTACCAATGGGCTCTGGCTGACTATGTTTGCACATGACAGCCATGTAGGAGCAGTCACTGAGTCTACAAATGACTTAGCTATCCTACAGGAAGGTTTATCCCAAATAAATAAGTCATGCCAAAATCATGGACTGAAACTAAATGCCAAATAATACATTATTGTATCCTTCTGGAAGTCACTACCCCAGGGGCAATATGCCCCTAAGGGTTGATCCAGTTGTTTGAGATTTGGGAACTTATGTAGGCAGTGACCTAACTTTTGACCAACATGTGTCTATTGTTTTAAGAAAGTCTTTCTGTTTTGCACAGCTTATAAATGTAGAGATTATGTCTAGATATGGTGATGTCCTTGTTCCCCATTTACTCAGATCTCAGTATGCCAGTCATTGAGTATACTGCCCCTTTTAAATTATATCTTTCCAGACACATGCAAAAATTACAATGCCCACAGAGATTCCTTACTAAAATCATTCAAGGCCTAAACAACATGTCCAGCATGGACCAACTCAAAACCATGTCACTATAGTCTGTACCTTATAGACTGCTAATAAGTGACCTGTGTCTGGCATACAAGGCATCTTCCAACCTAATTCTTATGCAATTACAGCACATCAGCAAATCAAATGGCATCAGAAATACTCAGATCATGATGGACCTAAACCTCTTCTGCAACATCAACAGAACAGTTTAGAGGGAAAGGGATATTTCACAGAAGATACTGCTAGACTGGAGCAGATTCCCCAGCCATAAAATAAAGTTCTTCCTTGTCCAAATCCAAGTGCTTCTTGGATCTTTGGATGGAAAATAGAAAATTTACCCCAAGACTGCCCCCTGTACTAATAATGGACACAGGCAAATGCTTTATTCCATGCATGGGTCCCCTCAAATGATCTATGGTCTGATTCCAGGTATTCTCATTAGGGACAATATACAATTATTGACCATGGGAATGGTAAGGCCAATCTTTAACAAAATGGGATATGTTCGTTTGAGCACAGAAAGGGAAACTAACCAGGCTTAAAATGGACTGCAAGAGCAAGTAGCCTAATACTTGCATATAAACCTATGAACCTATGTTAAAAATGCACATTGTGATAAATTTATTCGTTCACTTCTCTGACTCACTACCTGCTGCATCAGGGAGGTAATGTTCTGTCACAGGGCTTGTAATATACTCTGCAACTGCCTTCACTTCCCACCAGATCATTGTCTGGTTTAGCTCTTGTAGCTCATAAAGAATGGTACAAGTGCTCATGAAGTAAAGAACAACAGATATAATTTTTACAGTATAGTCCATTAGTTATGCCTTTTCTTGCTAAATAATTACTTGATTGACTTTAATAATTGGCTTAGTTTTTTGTGTCACTCCAAAGCAGTACAATATTTTTCAGCATGATATCACCAACGGACCATGCTGCTTTGCCATGGAAGGTCTGCACCTGCCCCCTTTAGGCTTTTGAAACACTACCTAAAAGATTGCCTCTCCCATTATGCCTTTATTAGGCTATGTCACAATGACAAACATTCTGACAAAAGAACACTGGAAAATATGAAGGTCTCTCAAACACCATAACATAGACTGGGAGCATTACTCTAGCTCCAACACTAGCCCAAAAGGTTCCTAGAAATTATAAACTCAAAATGCTAGGAACAACAGTGTATCCCTCACTGGTAAGATCAGACCATAAACTAATCTCAGATCCCAAATAAAACCAAGACCCAATCCTCCAAGCAGGCGAAAATTGCACAGAACACTAAGGATAATCACAAGGGCTTTCTTTAGTTATGTTAGACCTGGGTGGTGGTTTCCCAGATATGCTCATAAATTATAAAATGACAAAAAAAAAACCCACACACAGACATTGCCACATTCCCAGTGCTGCCCCCTGACATCTCAGATGCTCAGTAAAAAGTCGCCCTCCAAAGCAAAAAACAATCAATCAATGGGACCCAGTGGGTGTCCCGACGTCCTACATGAACTCAAACATGAACTCAAAAACCCAAAACTAAAACTCTCGTTCAACTACAGTTCAGATACTATGGAAAGGATCATCATGGACCTCATAAATAAAGATGTTGGGACCCTACAACTGGATCCTACCCAGTTCGGGTTTGTTAAGGGCAGATCCTGCCTGCCTCTTAAACCTGGTTCTTTTTGACAGAACAGTCACCAAGGCCATTGAGTGAAGGTGGTCCACACAGCCAGCCTCTGGACCTCATGAAAAGCCTCCGACATATACCCCTCCAGGCATTTTAGATAGCTCTCACAGCTTAAATATAAACCCCCCTATGTCCCTATGATGGATTGCAAACTGCTAGGACAGAACCCACCACATGAATAATTGCTGGAGCCATGTCAGACAAACCAGTTACAAGTGGTGTCCCACGAACCTATGAACCTAAAACCAACCCCAGAAAATCTAAATCTGTTATTGCTCAAAGATACTGTGCAGCCAGGACAAAAAAGAGAATAAAAAAGAGAGGCAAACTCCAAAAGACTTGTTCTTGCTGTAAGTGACATACTCCAGTGTAAACCTTATGTATAAGGCATGCATACATTCGTGAAAATATACTGCCAATCATTACCAGACCGGAGTTCCGCTGTGGTGACCCCTAACCGGGAAAAGCTGAAAGACAAACAACAACAACAACAACATTGCAATAAACTTACTCACAGCAAGATCACAGCTATTTGAATGGAGGCAGACTTAAGCCAGATTACGACACTTACAGTGAGAGCAAATATTTTGGAAGATGGCCCAGGGAGATTATCAGAAAGCTATGAAATAAATCAGTACAAACACTTTTCGTGTTAAACTTTCTGGAAGTCCTGTACTTTTCAGACTCTCATTGTAGTTTGGGCAGTGTTGTGAGATGTTAGTGAATCCCCATATCTGTTGCCAACTGACTTTGTCTAATGCCTATTTGAAAGTATTTGGTTAAAAATATACCATATACACTAGGGTGTATACATTATATATATATATATATATATATATATATATATATATATATATATATATATATAATAGTATTTGCTAATTTAAATAAACATTGGCATGTATAGAATACTTTTATTTTGTTAAGCTATACATTTTGTTAAGCTGATTTTTTTCCCAGAAAACTTGGTGAGCAGAATATTAAATTGTGTCTGGCTAGACAAAACATGGACACCATCCATTATAAACCATCTTAACTTTCTCAAAGTTATGAGTGGACTTAACAGTAAAGATTTAAGTCACAATGTTTCCAGAGTCCAAAACTCTCTATCATTTGACACTGGATCAGACACACAGACCCATATATACTGAGGCTGTTTATTGTAGTCTTCCTAAACCCCAAAGACCTCCCAAACTTTGTATGTGCAATAAATATCTTCAGCAGCCCAAAAGCAATCCTCTAAAACAACACCCACCAAAACACATATAGCCACCATAGCTCTCAACCTTCCATCGCAAAACTGAGGAACACTCGCCTTCATAATGTGGAACAAATGGGCAAAATGTGGCTTACTAACAATTTCAACTAGGAAGGTCATAGTATGGTTAAATATGCTGGTTTTACTTATAAAGAAGATCCTTTAATGAATTAATATGATTAATTTCAATTTACCATGGATTTAATTAAAAAAAATTCCTAACACTGAATGTGTAACAGATTCATTCAATGTGGAACTTTGAGGAATTTCGAGGAACATGAACTTTTTAAGACCCCAAATGAGATACGTTCCTCGTAATGAGGTACACTTGAGAGGTATGATAGCCACATTTCATGGAGCCACAACTTATAAGCCGATAAGGCAAGTCACAACACAATACAATATTTTGGTCATCAGAGAATCTATTGTGAGACATGCACACACATCCCAGTTATCAGACTAAGGAGAAAGTCATTGACACTTGTCTATCTTGGTCCAGAAACTGACAGCTTAAGCATTCAGTCAGGTCACTGTATCACAAGTAGCAGTATGACTCAGTCATAGTTCACGTGGGTGTAAATGACCTGAGACATATTTCATTGGACTATATGAATAGAGACATGATGGAGATTTTGGACTGTGTTCCCCAGGCCAATATGATCCTAGTATTGAGCTGCATTCTACCTTCTCCAAGGATGATGCCACAGCATGAACAGAAGATGATTGACTTTAATGATTAGCTTACTTTATGGTGTCATTCCAAGGGGGCAAAGAATTTGTCAGCTGGGTATCATTAGCAGACCACACTGCTTTGCCAGGAATGGTCTGCACCTGTCCCCATTAGGCTTTTGAACACTGGCTAAAAAAAGTCCTCCCTTTTCATGCCTTTATTAGGCAATGCCACAGTGACAAACTTCTGACATAGCAAAACCAGCCTTAGAAAATCTAAAGGTGTTACTGATCATTTGCAGTGGTCTAAACAAGAAATCCCACTCCCTCCAAGCTTTCCTCATTCTACAGAATGCAGATGTTTGCGCACTTACTAAGATATTGTTTAAATCTGCACAGAGCACCCTGGCAGTGCAAGTCTATAATGCCTTCCACATATTTAGACTAGCTACTACACAGGCAGGGATTAAAGGTGGAAGAGTCTTGATTTACATACATCAAAAACAAACATACCTTGACCTGGTCAAACAGGATGATGGTCTTGGGCTTTTCCATGTCTAAATTACCATAGTCACTGTTCCTTACCATATCTTTAGAAGCCATAATTCACCCACCATTATCCACGAAATCCATAACACATACATAAACTTACTAGAAACACTCACCATTCAACCCAGTACCATATCTAATGGTGACTTTAACTACAACAATATAAACTGGGAATGATACATGGCCCCCAAACATGACGGCCCAGACAGTCCTGGACATTATCAACACAAACACTCTGGATTAGGGCAGGTACATACTGGATCTGGTCCTCACTAACATAGGGGAATACTCCCCCACCCCATGTAATGTCATATCTAGCAAGGTCAACCGTAAAGTTATCTCCTTTGAAATAAAAATAACATTTGGGACCCCTGCTAACCCTAGAACATTTATATTCTAATGGAAACTTCCTACTATTAAATTATAAACTGGCAAAATTTCAACCCCCCCCCAAATCTGAGAACACTGTTACCTGTGTGGAATTGTTTATTGAGACCCTGGTCAATCATTTTAATAAATGCACAGCGAAATAGAAACTGTGCCTACCCAGTAACAAGCAGACACAGAACAAACTCAGTAAAAAAGCCACACCAATAGAATTCCAGAATTAGTTGGCTGAATAGCAAAATGAAGAAAGCTATGTCAAAAATTAAGAAGTGAAATGCCCAGCAGGATAAAAACTCTTTCTTCAATCTGAACAAGCAACTCAGATGGCAAATTGTCTACCAAAGTCAAATTTTAGGTAAAAATAGCCTACCAGGCAAAGAACAACCTTAAGGATTTTTATTACTTGTATCCACAGCCGCAAAAGCAGTACATAACAATGTGCAGAAGTAATTGTAGGCAGAGACACCTAGACTGTGGCAGCAAATATAGCAAATCTTTTGGCTGACAAGTTCAGCTCCAGTTTTACCCTTCTCTCCTCCTAAGCTATATATATTAAAAAATACCATAAAATGTAACTCCTTCCCAAACTGTCACTAGGGAGCAGGGCTTTGACATGCTCTCCAAAGCCAAGAAGACCACTTTGATGGGCCAAGAAAATTTCCCTTTGAAAATAGCATAAATCATAGCCTATCAGGGTGACTGGAGTCACTATTTAACTGTAGAATCCTAACTGACTTGTACCACGAGATTGGAAAACTGCAATGGTCATCCATTTATAAGAGGACATGCATTCTATGCACCAGTAACTACAGACCTACAAGTCTGACTAGGTTTATATGCAAAGCCCTGGAAAGAATTATTATTGGAATGATTAACAATGATATAGGGAATCTTCAGACAGTAGCTGCAACCCAGCTTGTTTTTGTCATGGACAGATCATGCCTACTCAGTCTGGTGGACTTCTTCAAGTAGGTCACCAAAGCAAAGCACATGGGCAATATGGTGTATACTACCTAACTTGACCTGTCCAAGACATTGGATACAGTATCCAACTTAGGCATTGTAGACAGACTCCTGGAATTAGGTATAAAGCCCTATGTCACCTGTTGGATATCCAAGTGGTTCTCAGGACACAAGATATTAGGTAGGGGAGTCCACCTTCACAAAGAGGCAGGTCCCTAGCAGAGTCCCTCAGGGCTTTGTGCTGGTGCCACTCTTTATTTGCATCTACTTCTCTGAGGTCAAGGCCAATATGAAGGATTGCTATCTGACCAAGTTTGCAGACAATTGCAAACTATGTGCTGTCATGTAATTGCCATCCCTCCCCAAGACACTAGTACCCTCCAAGAAGGGATAACTGAGACAAATAATTGGTTTCAGATGGGTTGTCATAATGGTTAAGATGTTTACCTCACAGACACAATGTAGAAAGTTTGATTCTCACCCTTGAAGAGGAATTGGTTAGGCTTAAAATGGATCACAAGGGCAGCTAGTACTTGACTAACAACAATGTCCCCTTCAGTATGTACTCAACCAGACATATACAACAGAAATGTCCACAGAGGCTTGTCACAGAAAGGATAGAGGACCTAAACAACATGTCCTCTGCAGATCACCCTAAAGCCTTATCCTTGTACTCGGTCTCCTACATACTGTTGAGGAGAGACCTATTCTTCACTCACAATGTATCTTTAGATCCCACACAGATGGACCTCCTGTGTATGAGCAAAACAAATAGCATTAGAATTACCCAAACTAGGGACCTAAATCATTCTTGCAACATTAAAAGGACATGTTGGGGGGCAGCTATGTATCTCAGAGACAGACTCTTCTCTGTAATAGGCTTACCATCCCTGTGAGTTAGAGTTCTTCTCTAACTCAATTAAAATGTAACTTGGGCTAGTGGATGGGAATCAGTAATTCATCCCTTGTCTGGCACCTATATCCCTAAAGGACAGTGGGAATCTGTAAATGATTAATCACCCAAGAACTAGGTTACATATACCCTTTAGAATAAACTCAAGGTCCCTAAACTTGTCAGATACATTTGGGATGCATGGCATGGCTTAAAAGGCCCCTGTCATGTTTGGCCCATTATACTGTTATAAATTGGTAGTGTGTAGAACTCCTGTAGTTTCACGTACTTTCTTAAAAAATGTCTGCAGGGCAATGATAACTGTACAAGCTGTGCCCTAATCGAAGTTCTTTTAACATACTATCTTTCCATTAGCCTTGGTCTGCTTAACCTATTTTTCATGCATGGTGAACTTTATTTGGGTTATAGCTGTTCAGAGATGGTACCCTTGCTGTTGGCTGCTCATATCTGAAGTAACTCAGTTTCTACCAGGGACGTGGAAAAAATATTCATCTGTTTATAGCAGTGCAGATATTTCAAGGCCACTGACTCTCATGACTATTCATGCCTTACCTGTACCATCTGTCAAACCACACCTCCTTTCTCCAGGAGGCCCATACTAGTCAATCTTAAAATAAATTTGTGGGTATACATCAAGTCATCCTGGAAGATAGTGAGACACACTGCATAACATGTAGGGAAGTTTATTCCAGAGGCTTGGAGAGGCACTGGACTATAAAAGTGTCCCTCAGACATGTTTTATTTATCTGTGTATGAAGATTTAGATAACTGATTCAAGTGTTAGTGGATAGATTGGACTTGCATAGATGTAGGACATCAAAAGCTATTAGGTTTCTAATGGTACAGTAAGTGAGACCTCAAAAGTCTGTAAGACACTGAGTGAATGGATAGAGATTTCAGCCCCTCCCTCTCTTTTCCTCTCTCTCCATTAGCTCAAGGACTTTACCAGTATTGGCTAAACTAATAACACAAACTTATACTTGCAACAAATTTCATAATACTTCATGATGCTTTACTTTCTTACTTTTTTATTTTTCATATTGGTTATGTACCTTGTCTTGATTTGAGCATATTTCTGTTTGTGTGACTGCAAATGCATATTTTCTATCAAATCAGAACAAATAATATTTCACAAGCCTATGGCACATACTTCACTTACATTTGTATTAGCACAGCAAAGTAACAGCTGAAGGCTGCACTGGCGCAGTATTACTGTACATACTGATATTCCACTCTCCGTATGCATTAGCATGTGTCCTTTTTGTTATTTTTCTATGCTCCTTTCCAAAATTTGTTGCTTTTATTCTCTGTGTTATTAGGTCATGTCATTTTTCAGGTTTTTCTCTCTCCTATTTCCATTTGTAACCCACTTCTCAGTAGAGACAATAATAAAATAACTGCATTTCAAACAAAATCTCAGTAAATGACTCTGCCCTTGAGAGTTTAAGAATCATGTCCACTTCCTCTGTGAGCTGTAATTCAGTAAAAGTTCTTCTGTGAAGAGTTATTATTGTTTGTATTCTTGTAAGCATCTCCAAAGGCTGAGTGGAAGTCTTTCACCTACAGCAAAAACAAACAAAGCTCCTTGAGCAGGAAGCAAATTCAAACCTGAATGAACAGTGAACCAAATAGCAGCTTTGATGTTAGTGTGGCTGGCATGATGAAGATATTTATTTCAGGTGTTGGTGTTTGATTCAGTTTAAATCCTCAGGTTGTATGTTTATCCATTTTATTAGGGAATCTGCATGAATTTGGAAAGATGCATTTTTCTCTGTTAGGATACCACATTGATTTCAGCATTGAGTAGTCATATTGACCCAACAGAAACTGTACTTGAACACATTCTGCAGCCCCTTAATGTTTGCCAAATTGGCTGTTATAGTTTTTATCCTAATTCAGTATGTTTCCCATCCTTTAACCACAGACGCAGGTTATCAAAACATATTTGCAATGTGTTCCCTTCAACATGGCTATCATGGCGATCTCCAGAAATGCATTACAACAGATGTGTGAATTTTAGAATTTTAGTCATGATGCAGGCTGCTGGCTCCAATTTTTTTTTTTTTTTGACAAGGATAATATCATCAAGAGATAATCAGAATACCAACAGAATATGTTTACTGTAGGTAAAAATGAAGATTTGATTATTATTTTAAGACCAAACCAATTATTCAAATTCTTTTTACCTTAAAATAGCTTTAACTATTCCAACAAAAAAAGAGTAACTCATCATATTGCAAAAACATCAAAGATGTTTCATTTTTTTTAATCACAAAAACAATGAAGCTCACATTTTACTGAAAGTGAAAGGCAAACTACTTTCAAATTTTACTGCAAAGGTTTAATGCAAATGATAGGAATCTTAGTTGTATTGCAATAAGAAAGTTGTTTTAAGTTTTATTGGTTCATAGGTTAGTACTAAGCTAACTGCTCTTGCGAGCCATTTTAAGCTTAGCCAATTATTCCTTGTGAGACTCGAACGCTGCACCTTGTGTTTGTAAGGCAAACACCATAACCATTAGGCCACCCTCCCACCTCCCATGGAAGAAAAAATGCAAAGTAGTCTCATGGCTTATTAAACATACAACCAAAAAAAGAAATAAATAACTTTTATTCTAAGTGGCAATCAAATAAGATATTCATGGTTTATTGCAAATAAAATAAGGTTTTATTGTAACCAAAAGAAAAGTCAGTTAATGTTGATATCAACAGGAAAATGAGATTCATGTCTCAATGCAACAAAAATGAAATAATTCACAATTTGTCCCATCCCCCCTTTAAATAACCACACCAAACACATAAAGACATTTGACAACCTTTATTAAACTCTATTATACAATGAACTTATACACACAAAAACAGCATTAGTTATCTTCCTCAGCAATTATGATCTCAGGGCAGTGTCACCACTCACCCTGGACGAATTTACTTCAGGGCAGCATACCTACTCCCCCTGATACCTCCTCCACCGGGGCAGTGTACCTACTCACCCCACATAAAGAGGCAGTGTACCTATTCACCTCACCTCCATACCAAACCATTAACCAATAGCCACCTTCTTTAGAGGGGGGGGGGCAGAAGAGGACAATCCTGTCTCTCTTCTCCGCCTAAAATTGCCCACATCTTCTATCCATACACAAAAAAGGGAGGGTGGGAGGGCCACCAGCTCACGCCAAATGTGCCTACTTCCTTTAATCGCTAACACTTAATCCTGTCAGAAGTTCTTCCTTCCCCTACCTCACTTCCTTTCACATCTCCCTCTCTCTTTAACCCTTTCACCACCACAATCCCACTATCCTACCCAACTACAACTCCTCACCTTAATTCCTACCTCTGTACCCTCCCCACACCCCTTTACCCTTATTTGTGGGACCGGGACAACTGAGTTTGTCCCAAACTACATTTGTCCCGTCCGCCCATTAAATAACCACACCAAACACATAAAGACATTTGACAACCTTTATTAAACTCTATTATACAATGAACCTATACACACAAAAACAACATTAGTTATCTTCCTCAGCAACAATGATCTCAGGGCAGTGTCACCACTCATCCTGGACGAATTTACCTCATGGCAGCATACTACTCACCCTGATACCTCCTCCACCAGGGCACCGTACCTACTCACCCACATAAAGAGGCAGTGTACCTACTCACCTCACCTCCATACCAAACCATTAACCAATAACCACCTTCTTTAGAGGGGGAACAGAAGAGGACAATCCTGTCCCTCTTTTCCGCCACTAGCCTGGTCCTAGGCTGTTCCCCCTCCTAAACCCTAGCCACAATCATATCCTCTAAAAAGAGCTTCAAATGCAAATTAAAAAGATCAAATCATATGTCATTAAGGTGTACTCCATCCGTTCGGTACCAAGACTCCTCTCCATCTCCAAAATCTCTATGGTCAGTGGTATGCATCCCCAGAATTCTTAACTGCCTAGCCAGCCTTTGATTGACACACCTTCTGACCCTTTTAATTGCCCTATAACTATATGCAGCCCTCCAACACAAATGAGGAACCAACTCTGGCCACACAATTTCCATACTCGGGTACAACGACTGTAATCTCATCAAATCCTGCAGAATAATGTCCACTAATTGTTTTTTTGGAAACAATGCCCAAGTCATTGCCCCCCAAATGAATGACTAGTATACAAGGACAACCCACCTTCAGTTTAGCCCTCTCAAATTCATTCAACAACCCATCCCACCTAAGACCCCTAACACCATGCAAAGTCACTGACCACCCTAAATGTGATAAACCCAAATGTTCACCATCATCCCTAACCAAAGCATGCTTCTCTGCCCAGTGGATATACGAATGCCCCAAGATGATAATGTGCTTCCCTAAAAGAAAAGAAGAGAAAATTAATAATCTGACCACAACTTATCTAATATAAGACAAAAATGCATTTGAAGACCAACTCCCCACTCTTTTAATCAATTCAATGGAACCATAGCCGGCGTTAGGCACCCGCGAAACCTGCGGCTGAGGGGAGCCCCAGATTATTTCCCCCATGAACAAGGTCCCCCATGCAGCAGCCGCGGGTTTCACCATTTCCTCCCATAGATGATAGTCAATGAAAGAGTATTGGAAGGGATTTCTGTTTAATCTGGAGTATTCAAAAGGATTCAAGGGAAACAAGTATCAAAGCACTTCATCGATTTCCTGCTTTTGTTTTAATCCGATCTGTACTACCTCTATCAGGGGGACTTTGGTGCTGTTCTTACTTAGGGAAATGAAAGTACGGCGTGCAATATTACCATCTGCAAACTGTAGAAACAAAACTAACTACCTCAGTAAAGTCTGATGTTGATAACGATTTATTACCTAAAACAAATTACTGAATCCTGACAGCTAGAGGATGAACTGCAGGTTAAAATTTTGTTACAAACCTTCTGAGAGTGCTGGACCATTCGCTGTCCGATGTGTCCCCAACTGTTGAGCTCAGCTGAAGATATATTGTGACGATCATGATCTAGAAAGTGTGTAAGTACTGGTTGAGTGTTTAACAAGAGTGACAGTGTGCATCTGTCTCTTGGAGTTTTATTACACAGTTATATTTTTAACTAATTTTAAAGCAATAAATGATAAATATGCATTTTGTGGAGTCCAATGAAACGTACATCTTATGGCATTGGGCATTAAATTTACCATATTAATTCTCCTTTCTTCTTCCACTAAATCTGTTGCTGTTTACTAGCAGTCAATTTATTAACATTCCCACTCGGATTTGAAGTTGTTAAACACAATATTAACTATTAGCAGTCTTGTTGTCTGTAGAAACACTGCCCTCTTATGATTCGTTGACTGTTGTGTAGTTTTGTAATTACCTGTCCTATCTTCTATAGAGCTGTTGATCTGAGCTTCTGTAGGTATAGGTGTTTGTGAATATGTGTGTCAGTGGCAGCTCCAGGTTTCCTTTGTTGGTGAGGCACAATATGGACACATTAGCTAGCTGGTGGGGCACATGAAGAACAAATAAAAAAAGGAAAATGTGTGGAGGATGCAGAAGCAATATGCATATAGTCCTGTAACCGAATTAAATATTAGAGTAATGTTTCTGTAATTGTAATGACTCTCAGCAACTACACAATGTCCTTTGTCAAACATTGCATCTTACTTGACTGCACAGGAAAATCATTCAGAACCTCACACTTGACTTTTCTTGATCTATATTTGTGCATGCATATAACCCTCAGAATTATTTTGAGAAAACTCTTTTGTCCATACCCATAACAAATCATTCCCTTACTGCCACCAATAGACAAAGGTAAACTAACTGGTGTTGTGTTTTGTTTACCTAAAATGGCCTCTTACACATTAAAATCACTACAGTTGCATAAACCATCTGCAGTTATTTGGTATCCACATGACAGCCCATCACAAGTCAGCAAATTATCTAAACAGCAGTATCTTTATACAATCAAAAATTCACAAGGCAATCTCTACACAGGTACATGGAGTTCCTGAAGGCTACTGAAACAAGAGATGTCAGCAACATCGGTCTACTAATTTAAAACACTATACAGCTTTACATCATGATGTTGTAATCTCCACCAGCTTCCCTGCTCTTGGTCTGGTGTAAACTGGACAAGGTTTAAGCTGGTAAGTACACTTCCCTGAGCTGCAACTCATCAATCACTGTTTTCAGTTGAGAATCACTGCCTGCACAGTTTGCATTAGTTTCAGTGATTCAAAGATGTTTGGCTTTTTGGCCTTCCCTGAGGTTGTGTAAGCTTGGAATTCATATATATAAGTAAAAAGAGTGTGGCAGGCAAATCTCCCACACAGAGGGTGCAGAGGCTCCTACTTTTGCCCCTATGTAAGAAGGCTTTTCTCTTGTCATCCGGTTGAAGCTTCATCAAATGATTTGTCTTATCTAGCTAAAGTTAAAACAAATGTGGACTAAGCCAGATGTGGTAGAACCATCTCTGTCAATATAGTGGACTGTGATGATGTAAAAACCAAGGGTGACTACAAGTTGCATGAGCTTTTACAAAATACTTTCAATAAATAGACAATGAAAAAAGTTAATTTAGTCTGTCTGTATCATTCTGAGAACATACTAAACAAGAAGTTGAAGTAGCTGTCATTATTCAATGGTTTATTTATTCATTTATTTATTGTCTTTTGTTTACTGGGAAATCTGACTGGGCACAAGTCCCATTTTCAGCAGAGGCCCGGGAAGAAAAGTTCTACATAAATACAAATTTACAATGAGTAACAATAAAAATTAAACACTTAAGCATTAGGATTATGAAAGGCCTAGAGACTGATGAATATAAAGGATACATAATGGTACCTCTGTTGATGATGTACTCTGTTGATGTGGTCATAGTAGCCACAACTATAGTATGGCTAATGGAAGTAGTTAAAAAAATAGAATAATAGATAAGCTATGTAGGTTTAGTATTAAATACTAAAAGCAAAGGTTTTGAAGTGTAAAAACAACTTTTTTAACACTTTCCCCAAATTAATAAAAAAAGGAAATGTATGTTGTTGTGTCTTTCGGCTTTTCCCGGTTAGGGGTCGCCACAGCACAACTCCAGTCCGCTAATGATTGGCAGTAGATTTTTACATGCCGAGTTGCCGGCCCTGACGCACAACCTTCAACGAAGGTACACCCATTCACGCATGTCTCCACACAGAAGATGCTGTAACTGAGAGTCGAACAGGACAACGTCTTACTGTGAGGCGACAACGCTACAGCAGCACCACCACGTATTAAAGATTATTTTATTTTAGTGAGTCTGATTAAATCAAAAAGTAATGACAGGAATTGTTAGATAAAATGTATGAGATAAATAAAATGTGGAAATTCTCTAAGTTTAAAAAAGTGGACTTAATTAATGCAATTAATTTGTGTAAATGTGGATACTTTGGTTCAGTAGTTGCACTCCCAAAAAAATGTTGCAAAACATTATTTGTAATATAATATGGGGCCTTAGAATGAACTCAGATAAAGGGGGAATTGTAATGAAGAAAACTGTGGACTGATTTAAAAAAAAATCTGATGTTTTTGACATCTTTAGGTTTGCAATGCATTTTGAAATTACTTTAAATAGGGAAAGGGAACATTAAAAGATACAATAAGAGCAACGTATGAAGAAGTATGGGCAGAAGTGAAAAGAAGAAATGAGTTAAAGTAAAAAAAAATTAGAGATTAGTAAGTGAAATAAAAAATAAAATAATGGAAAATTGATGTAGCTAAAGTTGAACAACAGAGGAGAATTTCATATGAAGAAATCATGGAAAAGACTTTTTATAGTGACCAGTGGGATACTATTAAAGTTAAGGATGCAATAAAAGAAAGAAAGAGAGAGTGTGTGAGATGGGATGAAGGACAAGATTTTATATGTAGGCTTATAATAAAAGTGCCAGTGAAGAAAGACATGAAATATAAACTTGCAAATTAGAGAATTGCATAAAGTATAGTAAAGAAGAAATCACAGGACATGTTTTTTGTGAGAATCCTAAGAATGATGAAATTATCAAAGAAATAAAAAAATATGGGTTTATAAAACATTTAAATGCAGTAGAAATAGAAAACGTTGTGCTTGCCCTTCTTACCACTGTGGAGACATGGTGATAAAAGGTAAGTTTGCATCAACCTGTGTGTCCAGGTCTCTCACCACAGAGTACATACTTAGGGTGTTGCTATTGATGTGGTAGTTAGCAGGAACATTGCTCTAGCTGAAAGAGATAATATATTTTTTGCATTGAGTTTAAGGTCATGACTTTGGCACCAATCATTTGTTTGTGTAAGACCCTCTTGTAGGATGTTGACTTCATATGGAGATTCTATGACCACTCCCAGTTTGCAGTCAGCAAACTTTGTCAGCCACAGACCTTTAGTTTTTGCTTGTACTTCTGAGAAATAGATTCCAAACAGTAGAGGTCCCAGGACTGATCCCTGTGGAACACCACTGGTTACAGGTCTGCTGTTGGAAGTATATTCCCTGTTTTGAGTATATGTGTTCTATTAGTGAGCCAGTTAGTGACCCATTTAACGATATAAGGGTTGACTGGGTGAGTTTGTCAATGATGCCTGAGTGAGGGGGAGTGTCAAAAGCCTTAGCTAAGTCTAGGTAGGCTGTATGCACAGATTTCCCCTCATCCAGGGCCTTGGCCACTTTCTTGAAGAAGTCTACCAGGTTTAACAGGCATGATCTCCCTTTGACATATCCAAACTGAGTAGGGTCAAGTGTTTGAAGATTACCTATATCTTTGTTGATAAAGTCCATGATGATTTCCTCCATGACCTTGCAGATAAGGCTAGTCAGGCTAATAGGTCTATAATTCCCAGGGTCAGTGGAACCACCACCTTTGTGCAACGGCATAACGGTGGCCATTTTCCATTCAACTGGGACAAAGCCAGTACTTGGACTGATTGAAGAGGGTACCCAGTGGTGTTGCTAATTCTTGTTGGAGGACATGTAGGATGTCGCCTGGGATGTCAGGTCCCACAGATGTTGTGTTCTTGGCCTTAGAGAGGGCATTTATGACCTGTTCTTTAGAAATACAAGGTAGGGGACAGGTGGTAGGGATGTCATGCGGTACGTGCAGCTGTGACAGGGGAGTGAAGTTGTTTGGGGACTGGCGATTGTACCTAAACGTGTTTTTGTTTTATAGTTGCAGTGTATTCCATATGTAGCATTTCTAACAAAGCTGGGTCAGACATGGCTTTGTAAGTCAAGCAGGTTGTATAAAAATAAAAAAATAAAATGCGTTTCAAAGCAAATAGAAAAACGTGGATTCTTGAAAAAGCTGAAGAGTAAGGCAAAATGTGAGAAATGGGAGAAAAAAGTAATGTGCATAATGTGGTGAGCTGGGAGGGCAGCAGATGGGAGTACTGGAGCCCACGGGATGCATGTGGGAGGGGGGGCAGTAGGCAGTGCTTAGGGCACCATTTCACCTAAGTCCAGCCCCACATATGGAGGAGTTGTAATGTGTCATTGCTACAACGAAATTCCATTAACTGTGAATGTCCTTCTGTGACATGAGCCAACATAGTGGGGTACACAGGCCTCTCATAATGTAAGAGCACTGCAACTACAGTTCAGTCTGTGTATATTGCCTCTAAAACACTACAGCATGAACTAAAAGGTTGCATGGGAGGGGTGGTAGTAACAGGGTGATACTTAGACTGGAAGTGTCCAAGGGGCCCTTAACTTGACATTTGCTGGGGCCCCCAAAATGCTAACACCGGCCCTGAATGGAACTACCCTCTCTAGCTAAATCTGAGGCCCTACCTATCCTAAACGAGTGAGCTGCAAACCTCTCCACCGGAAATTCCATGCAACGTAAAACCCTCCTCACCAAAGTTATGAATCTACTACTCGACACCACCTTCCCATCCACTGAACAAAAAATTAACTGATCCAGACTCCCCTTCCGCCTCTTCATAAACTCTTTAGCCCACATTACTGGACAAATGCAAGGATTACTGTCAGTTTTAATCACCACCAAATATCGCCTACCTAATTGATCTGTCTTACTCCCCCTTAATGCAATAGTAACCTCACCCTCCCCCATGATAACATTCTTCCAACATAACGAGCCTAAAAACTCCGAAATACGGAAAATGCCAAAACATAACCATGTACATACCACACCCCACATAAAGTAATCTGAAGACCCCCCTTGTAACAAACCTAACCCTTTAAACAAAACTGTCATTATAACCCTCGTAAGTGCCCATCGAATATCCCTACATTCCACCACCACTCTCCCCCAACCCCTCAACATACGCCCTGATGTCCTAGACTTAGTGAAATCCTGCAACCCGTCTACCTTAGCAAAAATGCTAATTACCACCAAATCCACCTTAACTATCTGCAAAGCCTTGCCTATCCCCACAAGCATGAGCTACATATCGCAATAGTAATTCCTCCGACCATACCCCTTCCTCTTCTGGCAGCTGCAAAATAAACTGATTAAAATCAGAAAGAGCCCTACCATACACCTTCCTCATAGAAGAGGCCCAGGAATGCCATATCAACTGCCTGGCTACATCGACCCAAGATTCCACACCTCCTCTGGCAGGGTTTCTGGCACCTCCTCCGCCCATGGAACCAACCCTCGAAACCTGCAAAACTGAAATCGGGACAAGCTATCAGCAATCTCATTCCTTATGCCAGCACATGCACTCCTGTAAAAGAAAAATTTATGAAGAGGCTCTGCAAAACCAATTTACGTAATACCAACAATAACAAACAAAGCCATCTTCTTTTGCAATATCCTCACTACAGCCATATTGTCAGCGTGAAGAACTACACATTTGCCCTTCAAATGCTCCTTCCACATCACAGAAGCTGCCCATATAGGCATCAGCTCTAGAAAGGCCACATCCCACTTCCATACCTCCTTCCAATCATGCGGCCATTCAGCCGCAAGGCACCAACCCCCAAAATAGGCCCCCATGCCAGCACCCCCAGCTGCGTCCGTAAACAACTGAAGTTCCTCCTGCCCCACCCAGTCTGACTGCCAAAAAGATATGCCATTAAATTGTTGCAAAAACCCATTCCACAACACCAAGTTCTCCTGCACCAGTTGGGGCACCCTAACCCAATGGTGTTTGCTCTGACTCCCTTTCAACAAATATGCCACAGACCTGCAAAAAGCTTGCCCTGGGTGCACCACTTGACAGGCTAAATTCAAAAGCCCAAGCAACTCTATAACTGAACGAATCTGCTTCTTATCCTTACCCAACACCAAACGTATATCCGACCTAAGCCTCTCTATTTTATTCCTGGGTAAGCAAAACAGTCTCAGCTCCGCATCAACTGTTAGTCCCAGAAATTCTAATGCTCTTGCCAGGCCCTCCATCTTATGCTGAGCCAATGGTACCCTTAACTCTTCCCACATAATTGTAAACTCCCGCAACTGCTCCTGTGCTCCTACCGTTCCTTCGCCCATCAACAAAAAATCATCTAAATAATGCACTGCTTTTTGAGTTCCCACTCTCTGCTGCCAAATCCAATGCAATACTGTACTGAACTTCTCAAAAATCTCACATGTCACTGAACAACCCATAGGCATAGCTTTATCAAAGAAGTACTTATCACCTACCCGCATCCCCAGTAGTGGCCAATCCTCACTCCTAATAGGCAACAATCGAAAAGCCGACTCAATGTCAACCTTAACCAACCATGGCTCCCTAAATTCCCTAATCACTTTCACTGCATCACCTAAGGAAGTGTAATGCACCCTAACCTCCCCTTCTGCAATAAAATCATTTACTAAATTCCCTTCTGGATACGACAAGTGATATATCACTCTGAATACCCCCACCTGCTTCTTCAGCACCAACCCCAAAGGTAGCACCCTGCAAGTACTGAAAGGCAGACTGTCAAAGGTACCCAATAACCGCCCCGCCTGACACTCTTTCTCCACTAAAACCTTCAAGATGTCCTCTTTACTTTGAACAGATCGCAGATTCTTGCAACCCCCCCCACCCCCTCCCAAGGTGAACTTAATAGGAAAACCACCTTGAAATCCTTGTATTATCTTCTCTTTGATGGCCAGACCTGGAAACCAATGAAGCATACCCCAGAGAACCTCCACCTTAATGGGAACGGCACCCCTTCCTCTATTGCCTCTAAAAAACCCGAGTCCAAATCCCCGAGATCCACAAAAATTACCTCTCCCCTGACCAGTTGAAAGCCTTGCGAGAAGCCTTGCCCACCAAATCCACCCTCATGACCCATAACATTAGAGTTCCAGGTGGACAGATCTTGCCGACCACAGCCAATGGCTGAATGACTCCCTCCACATCTTGAACAAACGTGTGCAAATTTGCACCTCACCCATGAACAGAAACCACTATTAAATGACCAACACACACCCGCTGCTTCTGCCCCACTCACCCTTCTGTTAAAGCCACCGTAACTATCCATCATCGTAGCCAACCATAGATCAGGTTGATGCACCTCCCAACGGAGTGACTGGTCCACAGCCTTCCATTTGCAGAAACGCTGATCGTACCAAAGCCACGCATTACCTAGCCTTAACCATTAAGCCTCACAAATGGTAAGGAAATAGCCTAGAAGCGGCAGGGCCAAAGACCCATCCTTCTCCAGCTACACTGCCATAAAATAAATAAAGCCAACCACCCAATTATCCCATGTCCTAGGGCAAAGCTTACCTACTCTCTGCCTTCCCAATGCCACTAAAGCTGCCAACAAGTCCTTGCTATTAAAGGACTCCACTTTCCCTAGCCATTGGACCCCTTCTGCATCGATCAGCTCAAACAAATCCACATACTCTCCTTTCCAAATTTTTTCCTTAACCGAGCCCAGAATGTGCGGAATCAGGAAAACCACTCCTGACCCTGTCCCAAAGATTGGGTAGCCAACCAGTCCCCCGGCCGCAGCCCAAAGTCAGAGCCTACCTCCGAGTCCAAGATCAAACTGTCCCCAGAACCAACAGCCACTCCCATCGCATCTCTGACCAGGTACCTGGCACCCTGTGCTAGTTGCCTCTGAGCCTCCTCTATCCCTTGCACACCACCTCCGAGCTCCCCAACTGACAAGTCTTCGTCATCCCTCACCCCACCACAATTCTCAACCCCTAGCTCCCAAGACTATACTGCCATAGTAAAACCATTACCTGCACCTTCATCTTGGGACATACTGGGAACCTGTGTATCCACTGATACCACCAGCTACCTCTTCTGACCCAGGGTCTGTTCAGGTTCCCGTACCACCTCAGATGTTGCCACTTCCTGGAACAGCTCCTCCACTTGGGCCACAATAGCTTGCCACCTCTGCCTTAGTTCTGGTAATTTAGCCATCTGTAAAAGAGAAACACAATATTTAAACTGTTCCACAAACCTGACTGCCCTACTCCCCCCAGCCGCTAGTGTTGCCTTGCTCTACCACACTCTGCCAACTCCCCTACTAACCTATACTCTGCAGCCAAAAACCATCCCTTGCATAGCTTACCTACTAAACATACATATAATCACTTAACTAATGCACTCCTATCTCCCCCGTACCTTAAAATATTCCCCTGTCTGGTACACACTTCACCTTTCAGCTGCACACCCAATCAGCCACATCTCCTACAGCTTGCAACCCCTTCCCAACCCTAAAATATCACCTATCAATATCCCTCCCCATATATATCCATCTATATATAAAAAAAATATTAAATATTAAATAAATAAGTAATCCTGCACCTCTAACTGTATCCCTTCATACCAGCCACCCAATCCTATAACTATTCAAACACAATCGAGCTTGAAAACACTTACCTTTCCTCCCAGAATGACAACCCAGAGAGGTAACGGCCAAGAACAGCAGTGCGCATGTGCAAACTGGCACCCAGACTCAATGGCCAAAAGAACTGCAGAAGCTACCCACAAAAACACCAGGGAGGATGGAAAGGATTTTCCACCACTGCCACCATCAAAAACAAGGATGCAGAGACACCCACATGGCCGCGACGACCATCCCAAAGCACAGACAGGACCAGGGCCTGGAAAAGGCACACAAAAACCCACCAGGGAGCATGAAAAGATGATCCACCACTACCCAGAAATGCAGATGAGACCAGATTGTGGTGATGGACCCCCACAGCCTACCACAACCACCGAGAGAACCGTTTCTTAACAAAAAGGACACTGCAGCCCACTAACCCACCAGGGAGCATGAGGAGATGATCTGCCACTAGCCTCCAATGCTAATGGGACTGGATTACGATGATGGACCCCCCCACAGCCTACCAGGACCACCGATAGAACACTTTTTCTTTTTTTTTTCTTTTTTTTTTTTGATTACCTGGCCCACCCACTTGGATCCTAACTGACCGCATGGCACCAAATGGGAAGGAGGTAATGACAGACCCGGCCTACCCCCATGGATGTCACTCGACTGTATGGCCCAACCAGGAAAAGGCCCGATGGATCCCCTGGAGACACACGGACAACAGGGAGCAACCTCAGCAGCACCAGATGACCACAAAGACCCCAACTATCGTGACTGGCCCTACCACCCAACTGGAGCCACCACCGGACCACCAGGAGGACTTCAACCATGAACAAATGCTCCAGGACACTGAGAAGCACCCACCACAACTCCAAGCCTACCAGACCACCGGAGAATCCCATCAGCACCCAGGTAAGCTGAGCACCACTCACACCGACACTTTTATTCTTTTTTTTTGACCACCCCCTCAACCATTCACCCACACACACACACACACACACACACACTCTGCTCTCAGTATTCTTTCACCCTTCCCTACCAGTAAGCCCTGTCCCTCAACCTATATTCCCAGACTCCATCCCCACATTAAATTAAACACTACAGAAAAACACCAAGAGGGAGAGGAGGGAACTGACCGAGTTAACTTAACCCCTTCTCTCCCCACCATCCAAGGCCTACCTGCATCCACAATACCTACAGGTTGTCTGGACATAAGCTAGTTGCTACTGCACCACCAACTCACGCCAAATGTGCCTACTTCCTTTAATCCCTAACACTTAATCCTGTCAGAGGTCCCTCCTTCCCCTACCTCACTTCCTTTCACATCTCCCTCTTTCTTTAACCCTTGCACCACCACAATCCCATTATCCTATCCAACTACAACTCTTCACCTTAATTCCTACCTCTATACTCTCCCCGCACCCCTTTACCCTTATTCGTGGGATATTGTTATATGTTTTCTTCTCCAAATTATGTAAATTTGAACTCAATTCAAATTCTATTGCTGCTTAATGGGTCAATGAAATTTAATTCATGTTTTTAAAGAGTGTAATATAATATGCATAAATGAATTATATTGTGTACCCCTTCTGTAAAGTGCAAGTTTCCTGAAGATAGACAAAATCAGCATTTTAACATAAAAGAAAGACCATCTTCATTTTATGCAGATTCAGGCTGTCAAAACTTCAGGAATATTGTTATGTTGTAGATTCCCATCGTCAGAGATTTTTAAAGTAATCCATTATTTTTATCCCCAGCATATTTCATTTATTTATTTGCTTCATTCATTTTGCTTGGATGTGAGCTGTAGTTCTGAAGTGCAGGGTTTGATTTCTTCAGCCTACACTTGTCTACTGTGTGATCTTGAGCAGTCACTTGACCAGAACAGTGCTATTGGGCAACTGGGAAGCTGGACAACGCTCATCAGTGATCCTCAGCACTGCAAACTTAATAAATAGCAATGAGTACAGATAAAAAGCAGTACAAGCAGTTAAGTTATTTCTTTACACAACACAAACCAAAGGGTAGGTGAAATGTTCTAAAAGGAAAACCAAACAAACAAAAATGGTAGATGTGACAGGAAGTGTTGATGCTTCAACCTATCAGACCTCCTCTTTAAAACTGGAGCAAGGAGAACAAATTGGTTCAAGCCAGATAAAATATCTGAGTTTGAAAGTGTTTACTATTACAGTTCTCGAAAGAGTAAGGTGTTTGCAAATGTGCCTGTACCCCCCCCCAATCCTGGAAGACCATTTCCAATACAAGAAAAAAACTTTTTAAAAAAATCTTTACAAAAACAAGAATGCTTAAATAAAGCATTATTTTCATCCCCATTTTTGATGGAATGTATATGCTTATCAATTTTTATTTATTTTTATCACAGTTTTTCCAATATAAGAGCTAGGACATGCAGAACAAAGAGCCAGATAGACCACCCAGGTAATGTTGCAGGTACATCTGCCTTGGCAAGGAATAAACCTGGGAAGGTAAGGAACCTGTGGTCCATAAGAGATGTAATGATACTGGTTCCATGTACCAAACCTGTTCATATGACCATAGGTAGATGCAGTGACCACCCTGTAGTGAAACGATGTACTAGTATTGTTCAATGACTTGTAAATGAAGATACTCATTCAAAGCAACTTATTGGAGAAGTCATTGATTTTTCTCTAGTCAGGTAGACTGGATCATTGTGTACCCATCTTAAAAAAAACTTTATCCAACACCGCAGGACAAGAATTCTGTTTGTCCATACAATGTCTATAGAGTTAATGAATTCATTTGATTCATATGAATATGCTCCATTGTTAAAAACAGTTGCTTCAGGGTTTCTGGTAATTCTCCTGGTCATAATAAATTTGGCACCACACCATACTTTTTATACAAGTCCTTGAACACTATTAGTGGCACTTTTGAACACAGGATGGACAGTCCATCTACCCATGGCCATATAAGCAAGTGCAGCGCATGTAGCCAGTGTCATTGTACTTTGACTGACCACACTCTGAACCATCACAGGGTTGTTCCTTGCCAAAGCAGATATACCTGAAACACCTCCTGGGTGGTCTATGTATCCCTTTGTTCTCCATGCCCTGGAAAAACTGACAGAAGATTAAATAAAATAATTTATGAATGTATATATTACAATGGATATACAAAGTTTACACACCCCCTGTTAAAAAGCCAGATTTTTCTGATATAAAAAAATGAGACTACAATAAATCATTTCAAAACTTTTCCCACCTTTAATGTGAACTATAACATGTAGAATTCAATTGAAAAACAAAGCAATCTGTTAGGGAAGAATATCAAAAATAAACGGACAATAAGCTGGTTGCATAAGTGTGCACAACCTTAAACAGATACTTTGTTGTGTGTCCACACCCTTAAACTAATACTTTGCTGAAGCACCTTTTTATTTAATTACAACATTCAGTCTTCTTGGGTACACACCTGCCATCAATTATAGAGACTCTGATTAACCCCAAATAAAGTTCAGCTGTCCTAGTAGGATTTTCCTGATATTTACTCAGTTGCCTGCTACTGCAAAAGCCATGGTTCACAGAGATCTTATAAAGCATCAAAGGGATCTCATTGTTAAAAGGTATAAGTCAGGAGAAAGGTGCAAACAAATTTCCACAGCATTGGATATACCATGGAATACAGTGAAAACAGTGGCATTTTAACAGGGGTGTGTAAACTTTTTATATCCACTTGTTGCGTCTTTCGGCTCCTCATGGTTATGGGTCACCACATCGGAACTCCAGTCCGCTAATGATTGGCAGTAGATTTTTACATGCCGAGTTGCCAGCTCTGATGCACAAACTTCAATGAAAGTACGCCCATTCATACATGTCTGCACACAGAAGACGCTCTAGCTGAGAATCGAACAGGACAACATCATACTGTGAGGCGACAACGCTACCGCAGCACCACCACCACAGCTTAAACTTTTTATATCCACTGTATATCAAAAATGATGGTGAAAATAATGCTTTATTTAAATATTCTTGTTCATATAAAGATTTCAAAAAATTTTACTCTTTTGTATGGGAAATTGTCTTCTAGGACAATGGGGGGTAAATGGAAAACTATCTCGGTCTTTAGGGATTTGTAAGGGCAAATGCTTTTAAACTCTGATGCTTTACTGGTTTTGAATTAATTTGTTTCTCCTGTTTCAGTTTTAAAGGCAAGATCTGATAAGCTGAAGCATTAATACTTTCTGTCACATCGAACTTTCTAGCATATCTAAGTTTGTTTTACAAAGATGTATTTTATTCTGATGAAGTTCTTGTAATAGAAATGAAAGCACTAAATTATTAAATTCTGTCAATTACGACTTGCTTAGTGTTCCTTTTTTAGTTTGTTTGGTTTTCCTTTTGGAACATTTTGTCTATTCTTTGGTTTGTGTTGTGTGAAGAAATAGCCTGCTTAAAATTGTTTGTACTGCCTATTGTCTTTGTTCATAGGTATTTACTAAGTTTGTAGTGAATTTGACCATTGATAAGTCATACCCAAATTTTCAGTTGCCCACAAGCATTGTCTGATTAATGAATACTCAAGGTCACAGAGTAGGCACGAGGACTGAAGGAATTAAAACCGTGTATCACAGAAATTACAGCTCATAGAATAATGTTTTTCTTTACAAACCTCTGAAGTTTCAAGAGACTGATAATCTCCATGAAAATGAAGATGGTCTTGAATTATGTTAAAATTCTCACTTAGTTTATCTTTGGGAAACTTGCACTTCACAGAAGGGGCACACTTAATATAATTCATCTGTGTATATTATATGAGTGTCTCTGGCACTAGAAGCATGAATAGGATTCCACTGACCCATTAAGCAGCACCACAAATTTTGAATCTAGTTTTTAAGTTTACATAATTTGTGGAAGAAAATATATGTTATTAAAGTTGATAATTTGGACTTGTCTACCCTTCCCAGCATTTTAAACATGCAAAATATATCATACTTCTGTGAAACTGAAAAAATGCCACTTCTCTCTCTCTCTCTCTCACACACACACACACACACACACACACACACACACACACACACACACGCACACACACCATGGAGTAACGAACCTTCACTGCAAAAGGAGATTAAGACTTCAAAAGAAAACCTTGATGCTCATTTGATTTTGCTGCAATATCACTTCAACTCCTTAGCCACTTTTTACTAAAGCTTGAAACACATTTTTTGTTTCAGTAGAACTTGATACTCATTTCTGTTCATTACAAGACTAGAATGCCTTCATTTTTGCTGGAGTGAAGAATGAATCTCATTTTCTGTTGAAGTCAAAGTTAACCGACTTTCCATTCCTGTTGCAAGACAACCTGATTTTTTTGCAATAGATCATTAATATCTATTTGATCGCTATTTTTAATAAAAGTTGATTTTTTTTGCATATGTGTGCATCCACTGTTGGAAACTCCTGTGTTCTGTCTGGTATGATTCTCGAACAATCTGGAAATATGTCACTGATTGATAAGTATATTTCTTGACATTTAAACCTTTCAGAGTTCTGAATTGTCTTAATTTTGCCTGACTGAATTATTTTATGTATTTTCTGGCATTGTTTTATGTTTCTCATCTGTCCTGAAACTGTTTTTTCCCCCTCCCTCCCACCCTATTAGAGTTGTCATAGTTGGTGGCTTTGCAGTTGCCCACCCATACTGTAAATTTGATCTGGTACACCCCTCCCAGTCTGGTGTTCACTCTACTTAATACAGAGAAAACATTTGAGAAGGTGAACCCACTTAGGTTCTTAACCTCTGCTCCTCTTTCTTCTCTCCTTGCACTAAAAAATGCTCTTTATTTTGCTTTTGCCACTTCTTAAAAGTACTCAATTGTATTTACTCTGCTGCATTTATTACTGCTTGGTAGTAGCCTGATTAAATTGTAACTGTTATTCTAAGCCTTTCAGTTTAAGCATTTTAGATTCAGACCAGTTGTTTTACATTAAGGTTTGTGATCTGCACTGTTGTGGCAGGACGGGTAGCTTACATCCTTCTAAATTGGGAATTGCTGATTGAAGGCTCAGTGTCTGTTATTCTAAAATTGTATTTGTTCTGGTTTAACCACTTGGGCTTCAGGCCAGTTATTTTACATTAAGAAGGTTTGTGGGAGGAGAGGTTAGATTCTGCCCTTCTGTGCTGGGAATTTCTGGTTAAAGGATTATTGTGCCTGCTTATTTGAACTGTTTCTTTCTGAAATTGGTATGCCTTGTTTGCTGTAGCATAGACTATATTCAGGCATGCTGAATCTAGCTTTGTTTGTATAAATTGAGCACTAATCCAGGCCATCTTTTTTGGAGAAGGTTCCCATGCACCCTAGTGGCAGGAGTGTGCAGTTAGAACTTGTCTGATTGAGGACTGCTGGAATAGGGCTCAGTTTTGAGTTTTTTTACTGGTTAATTGTGTAATTTGTTTAAATCAGTTTGCTCATTTTCTATTGTTATATAAAAAATTGCACTTTATTCATCTGCTTTTACTGCTTTTGTGTTTCTTCCTACTTTATTGCCTTTATTCTGCTGCATTTATTACTGCTTGTTAGTAGCCTGATTAAATTGTAACTGTTATTTTAAACCTTTGGTTGAAGCACTTGGGCTTCAGACCAGTTGTTTTACATTAAGAAGGCTTGTCGTCTGCACTGTTGTGGCAGGACAGGTAGCTTGCATCCTTCTGTATTGGGAGTTGCTGATTGAAGGCTTAGTGTCTGTTATTCTAAGAGTGTATTAGTTCTGGTTTAAGCACTTGGGCTTCGGGCCAGTTATTTTACATTAAAAAGGTGTGGTCTGCACTCTTGTGGGAGGAGAGGGTAGATTCTGCCCTACTGAGCTGGGAGTTTCTGGTTAAAGGTTTATTGTGCCTGCTTATTTGAACTGTTTCTTTCTGAAATTAGTATGCCTTGTTTGCTGTAGCATAGACTAAATTCAGACCTGCTGAATCTAGCTTTGTTTGTATAACTTGAGCACTAATCCAGGCCATCTTTTTTTGGAGAAAATTCCCCTGTACCCTAGTGACAGGAGTGTGCAGTTAGAACTTGTCTGATCGAAGACTGCTGGAATGGGGCTCAGTTTTTAGTTTTTTATTGGTTAATTTATTTAAATTAGTTTGCTCATTTGCTACTGTTATATTAAAATAAAAAAATACACTTTATGCATTGCCGTTTAGTTAGGGTTAAACTATTCCTGGCACCATAAAGTGTGCTCTTCAAATTTTCCATTAGAACTAGCCAGTTTTTTAGTTTTAGCACCCAAATCTGTTTCTTTGAGCTCAGCACTTGTTCTGAACTCGTAAGCACTAAATAAGCTAAAAATTACTACAGCACACCACTTTCCTCACTTGTCCAGAGGAAAACAATTTTTAGTACTTAATAAATAAGCACCTATCCAGGCATGTCTAAGGGTCAGCTCCCAGTGCTTTCTCCTGTCTACCTAATGAATCTGGGCATTTTGGGGCAATGCAACAATTGTCTCAAGTACACAGACAACCCTCACCTCCTACCAACCAAAACTGCAACCTGTGAGAGATGCACTTATATAGACAAACTGGAAGCAAAGCTATCTTTATCCAAGACTGGTCTAGACAGGCAAGAGGAGAAGGTAAACACTTGCACCACACCACACTCATCACATAGTCCATCTAAACCAACACCACCAAAACACACACATAGCAATACAAAACACACCTACATTCGTGGAGGCTCTCAATAAAAATCTTCTCAAGCAACAGAGACCTCCAAAGCAGAAACGCATGTAACCTCCACCCCCAACACAAACCAAATGACACATAACCCACAAACTCAGTGTGCCACTCAACCACAGCCCATAAGACATAACAACATGCCCAACATTCTAGTCATAGGTGACTCTATAGTCAGGCACACTGATGTTCCACTCACCAGGCTAAACAAGGAGAAAGTTACTGTCAGCTGCCTGTCAGGTGCCAGGATCCACCACATAATGCAGGCACTCAGGTCACTCCACAACAAGTACAAATATGACTGTCATTGTCCATGTTGGTGTGAATGACCTGAGATGTACCTCCCTGGACTACATGAAAAGAGTCATAGAGGAGCTCTCTGATCTTGTAGCCCAGGTAGGTATGACCCTAGCCCTGAGTAGCATCCTGCCATCACCCAGAATGATACCACAGTACAAGGACAAAATGATTAACTTCAACAATTGGCTTAGCTTCTGGTGTCATTCTAAGGGGATCCAGTATCTGTCTGCCTGAGATGACATGATTGACAGACCATGATGCTTTGCAATAGATGGCCTGCACCTGTCTCCCTTGGGATTCCGGATACTGACTAAGGCTCTTACCACCCCTCTAGTGCCCTTTTTACACAAGGTTCAAATGACAAATTCACCACCTTAACAGGTACAAGCAAGCAAAATATGAGGGTAATGCTACTCAATGCTAGAAGTCTAAACCTCAAAATGCATTCACTTGAGGCACTCCTTAAAATGGAGAACATTGACATCTGTGCAGTGACATACACCTGGTTCAAGGCTCCAGAGAGCACCCCTGCATTACCAGGCTAAATTTCATACCACACCTTTTGGCCGCTTAACCTGGAATGAAACACCAAAGGTGGAGGCGTGTCCATATTCATTAATGATATCCACACCTCCAGGCTAGTTGCTCAGCATAATGCATCCGAGATTATAGAGGTGCAACTAACTCTGGGAAAGACTGCAATCCAAACTGTAACTTGCTACAGATTCCCCACCATGCCCCAGGATTCCCACTCCTCATTTCTTGATACACTGGAAAATATTAGGATACAACCCAACACCCTAATAATGGGTGATTTCAACTACAGAGCTAAGTATATTTTTTTGGTTCTTCAGAATTGTGTACTGTAAATTGTTGCTGGACTAATTTTAGTCAGAGCTGTGCACTGTTATTTTTGATTCACTGTATAGTTTTTCAGATCTCTGCTGAAAGTGTTTTGTCCCACCCACCCTATTTCTTGTTTGTTGTTTAAATTTGGTGGCTTTTGCAGTTGCCCGCCCCACTGTAGATTTGATCTGGGACACTCCCCTCAGTCCCATCTCTTTACCACATTCTACCTAATATACTCCTTCTGCACTTGATTTTAGTCATTTTTAATTTAATTCCATTTTTTTAAACTGTGTTTTGTCTAATATTGCTACATACTGAAGTGTGCTAGCTTGCACTGCATTTGAATTGTTTTTACTGCTGTTTTAGCTACTTTTCTGTAAAAAAAAAAGAAAAAAACAAAAAATTGTAAGCCTGTTTCCTACCTTTCCTGTAACTAGTGTAGTCCAGATACAGATTTGCTGTATCCAGGATTGTATGTAAGCTTCTGAGCCCCACCCCCAAGCTTTTCTGTGTTGGAGGGAAGCCTTCTAGCTTGTCAGTGGGAGTGGTAAGCACTTGGTAACCTGTCTACCACATAAGGAATGGTTCTGGCCCAGAAATTGTAGTTATCGGCTATCTGGGCAATCTGTTCCATCTCTCTCAACTTTCTGATTTGAAAGCCCGCATTTTCACTTGTTTCTTTCCAGTAACGAGTCTAGTGCAGATACAGATTCTTAGTTTTAGCACTTGAATTAGCTTATTCGTGATCAGCACTTGTTCAAAACTTCTTGTAAGCTCTAAATAAGGTACTAATTACTATAGCACTCAACCTTCCTCATTACCAAGAGGAAAACAGTTTTTGGACTTACTTTAATCACTTGCTTAGAGAAAAACAGCTCTTGTACTCACTTTCCTCACTTATCTAGAGGAAAATAGTTTTTTTTATTTTTTATTCAGGCGTTTCTAATGGTCAGCTCCCAGTGATCTCTCCTGTCTATCTGGTGAATCTTGGCATCTTGGGACAATGTAGAAATTGCCTCATGTACACAGACAACCCTCTCCTCCTACCACCCAACACTACAACCTGTGAGAGATGCACTTATCTAGCCAAACGGAGGTAAAGCTCTCTCCAACCAAGACTGAACTTGACATTCAAGATGAGAAGGTAAACACTTGCCCCACACCACACTTATCACATAGTCTCACTAAATCTACACCACCAAAATCCACACATAGAAACACAAAAACATTTGCGGAGGCTCTCAATAATAATCTGCCTAAGCAACAGAGACCTCCAAAGCAGAAATGCAAGCAACTTCCATGCCCCAACATAACCCAAATGACACATAGCCCACAGACTCATTGTGCCACTCAACCACAGCCAATAAGGCAAAACAATGTATTCAACACACTAGTCATAGGTGACTCTATAGCCAGGCATACTGATGTCCCACTCACCAGGCTAAACAAGGAGAAGGTTACTGTCAGCTGCCTGTCAGGTGCCAGGATCTGCCACATAACTCACGCACTCAGGTCACTCCACAGCAAGTACAAATATAACTCTGTCATTGTCCATGTTGGTGCGAACAGCCTGAGTTGTACCTCCCTGGACTACATGAAAAGAGACACGGAAGAGCTCTCCGATCTTGTAGCCCAGGCAGGTATGACCCTAGCCCTGAGTAGCATTCTTCCATCGCCCAGAATGATACCACAGTACAAGGACAAAATGATTGAATTCAACACTTGACTAAGCATCTGGTGTCATTCTAAGGGGATCCAGTATCTGTCTGCTTGGGATGACATGGTCGACAGACCACGATGCTTTGCCAGAGATGGCCTGCATCTGTCGCCCCTGGGATTCTGGATAATGGCTAAAGCTCTTGCCGCCCCTATAGTGCCTTTTTTAGGCAAGGTTCAAATGACAAATTCACCACCATAACAGGAACAGGCAAGCAAAAACTGAGGGTAATGCTACTCAATGCTAGAAGTCTAAATCTCAAAATGCACTCACTCGAGGCACTCCTTAAAATGGAGAACATCGATATCTGCACAGTGACTGAGACCTGGTTCAAGGTTCCATAGAGCACCCCTGCACTGCCAGGCTATAACTCATACCACACTTTTCGGCCATGTAACCTGGACTGGAACACCAAAGGCAAAGGTGTGTCCATATTCATTAAGGATATCCACACCTCCAGGCTAGTTGCTCATCATAATGCATCCAAGGTTATCCAAGTGCAACTAACTCTGGGCAAAGTTGCAATCCAAATTGTAGCTTGCTACAGATCCCCTACCATGCTCCAGGATTCCCACTCCTCTTTTCTTGATGTACTGGAAAATATTAGGATTCAACCAAACACCCTAATAATGGGCGAGTTCAATGACCCCACCATTAACTGGGAAAAGTACTCATGTACCAACTCCTTCACACAACGCTTTCTGGAATTCATAAACTCCAATGCCCTGGATCAACTTATCCACACCCCCACCAGGGGCAACAATATCCTAGTCCTAGTCATTACCAACATGAGTGACCGGTGTTCCACACCTGAAGTCAACTCCTCATAGGTCTGATCCGACCATAAGCTAATCACCCCTGATAGTCACATCCCACCCCCACCCCCCATTAAGGAAACCATGGTAAAAAAATTCTCTAAAGCCAACTTCATGCTTCTTAAGACAGAAGTGGTGAACCTCATGACACCCATGCAGATGGACAATACAGTTACGACTGCTGAATCCTACACAAATGCACTCTATACGCACTTACACAAGTGCATGGATCGTGCTATCCCAAGCAGAACCAAGATGCTATCCTTCAAAAAAAGGAAGCCAATTCTGGTGGTCTCCTGCCATAAACAAACTGTACAACAGAAGGAAGAAATTGTTGCAAAAGAGAGTAAAATCCCATGAGTGGAAGAGCTCCCTGGTCAGCCTCAGTAAGAAGCTGAGATCCCTTATAAGATCCTCCAAAGCTAGCTACAAAAACAAAATCACCACTGATTCTAAGGACAACCAGAAAGCATTCTATAGCTATGTCAAAAATCTCAATGGCAACACCCAGATCTGCTCTGAATTACAGCACAATGGCACGAAAATTATAGAACCAACTGATATTGCCAACATCCTGACAGATAGGTTCAGTGCTAACTTAACCCCCCCACCCCCTAAAGGGCCCATATCTATACAGGAAAAATGCAGAGTCCCTGTAATCACAACTACACAGGTAAAAGCTGCACTTTCTAAAGCCAAAAACACAGCATCCATGGGACTGGACAACATCCCAGGCTGCATTTTACACGAACTTCAGAACAAACTGGCTCCCCACCTAAGCACCATGTTCAGTCATAGCCTCACATCAGGCTTTGTGCCCACTGAATGGCATACAGCAACAGTTATCCCACTCCACAAAGGGGGAGCCACCACTGATCCTGGGAACTATCGCCCTAGTAGCCTGACGAGCCTGGTCTGAAAGGCCATGGAATGTATTATTATGGAACTCATAAACAAAGACACTGGTAACCTCCAAACTCTGGATCCCACCCAGTTCTGGTTTTTGAAAGGCAGATCATGCCTCCTTAACCTGACTGACTTCTTTGAGGCAGTCACCAAAGCTGTAGATGAGTGTAAGGTTGTTCACACAGCCTATCTTGACCTCGCCAAGGCTTTCAACACCATCCCCCATTCTGGAATTATAGCTAAACTCACTAAACTAGGTATAAATCCATACATCACAAGATGGGTTGCCAACTGGCTCACTGACAGAACCCACACTGTAAAAAATCTGACCTCAAACCAGTGACAAGTGGAGTACCACAGGGTTCAGTCCTGGGACCTCTCATGTTTGGTATCTACTTCTCTAAAGTACAGGCTAACACAGAAGGCCTCTGGCTAATGAAGTTCACAAATGACTGCAAACTAGGAGCCATAGTCAAGTCCTGAAATGATGTGGAAATCCTACAGAAGGGCCTCACTGAGACAGATGCCTGGTGTCAGAGCCATGGCTTCAATCTCAATGCCAAAAGGTGCATTGTCATCCCCTTTGCTAAAAATTCTGTACCCATGAGCTACTACATAGACAGAAGTCTACTTAACACTGAATGTGTGATAAGAGACCTTGGGACTCAGATGGACAGTAGTCTATCCTTTGATAGGCACATCGCCACATTAGTCAGGAAGTCCTTCTACGTGGCACATCTCATCATAAAAGGGTTCTCATCCAGGAAAAAAAGGTCATTGTTCCCCTCTACTCGACACTCATTAGACCCATTATAGAGTACAATGCCCCTTTTGAAATGTACCTCACAAGACATCTGCAGCAGCTGGAAAGGCCACAGAAGTAACTCACAAAGAGGATTACTGACCTCAAACAGATGCCCTACACTGACCATCTCAAAAAACTTCAGCTTTACTCCATAGCATATCGCCTACACCGAGGTGATCTCTGCCTAACATATAAAGCTATGTCAAACCCAGAGCTGTTGGACATGCTACTCCTAAAGAAATCCCAATCCCTCTGAGCTACACACTCTAGGGACCTAAACCTTGTCACCACAATAAACAATACATGCTGGAGGGACAGTTTCCTGTCCCAGAGACTTCCCATACAGTACAGGCTACCCATGTATGTCAAGTAAAGTCTTCATTAGCACTCTTCAAGAAAAATATTGATGAGTGGATGGGAAATAGGAAATACACCCTGGGGATCACTTCTGTGTCTCTGCTCAACAGTGGCACAGGAAAATAACTTTCTTGGGTGGCGTACACTAGGGAACCTTATTGGCTAGGCTTACATAGGCACTCGAGCCGATAACCTAGTACCTACCTATGAACCTATGAACCCCACCATTGACTGGGAAAACTACTCATGTACCAACTCTTTTGCTGAATGTTTTCTGGAATTCATAAATTCTAATGCCTTGGATCAACTTATCCACACCCCCACCAGCGGCAGCAATATCCTAGAACTGGTCATTACCAACATGGGCAACTGGTGTTCCACACCAGAGGTCAATTCCTCGTTGGTCAGATCTGACCACAAGCTAATCAGCCTAGACTTCCACATCCTGCCCCCACCCCCCATTAGGGAAACCACTGTAAAAAATTTCTCCAAAGTCAACTTCTCGCTTCTTAAAACAGAAGTGGCAAACTTCACGACACCCAGGCAAATGAACAATAAAGGTACGACTGCTGAATCCTACATAAATGCACTTTATAAACACTTACACGAGTGCATGGATCGTGCCATCTCTAATAGAACCAAGATGCTATCCTCCAAATAAAGGAAGCCAATCTGGTGGTCCCCTGCCATAAACAAACTCTACAACAGAAGAAAGAAACTGTTGCAAAAAAGAATAAAATCCCATGACTGGAAGAACTCCCTGGTCAGCCGCAGTAAGAAGCTGAGATCCCTCATAAAATCCTCCAAAGCTATTTATGAAAATAAAATTGCCACTGATTCTAAAGATAACCACAATGTATTCTATAACTATGTCAAGAATCTCAATGACAACACTCAGATCTGCTCAGAGTTACAGCACAATGGCACTAAATATACAGAACCAACTGATATTGCCAACATCCTGGCAGAAAGTTCAGTGCTAACTTTACCCCCCTCTCTCCCTAAAGGGCCCATCTTTATACCGGAAAAATACAAAGTTCCAGTAATCACGGCTGCACAGGTAAAAACCACACTCTCCAAAGCCAAGAACACAGCATCCATGGGACCTGACAACATCCCAGGCTGTGTTCTACATGAACTACAGAATGAACTGGCACCCCACCTAAGCACCATGTTCAATCATAGCCTCACCTCAGGATTTGTGCCCACTGAATGGCTTACAGCGACGGTTATCCCCACTCCACAAAGGGGGAGCCACCAAGGACCCTGGGAACTACAGAGACATTAGCCTAATGAGCCTGGTCTGCAAGGGCATGGAATGTATCATCCATGGAACTTATAAACAAAGACATTGGTAATCTCCAAACTCTGGACCCCACCCAGTTCAGGTTTGTAAAAGGCAGATCATGTCTCCTAAACCTGATTGACTTCTTTGAAGCAGTCACCAAAGCCATAGACAAGGGTAAGGTGGTTCACACAGCCCATCTAGATCTCGCCAAAGCTTTTGACACCATCACCCACTCTGGAATTATAGATAAACTCACTAAACTAGGTATAAATCCCTATGTCACAAGATGAGTTGCCAACTGGCTCACTGACAGAACCCACACTGTCAAAGTAGCAGACTCCAAATCCAACTTCAGACCATTGATAAGTGAAGTACCACAGGGTTCAGTCCTGGGTCCTCTCTTGTTTGGTATCTACTATTCTGAAGTACAGGCTAACACAGAAGGTCTGTGGCTAATGAAGTTTGCAGATGACTGCAGACTAGGAGCCATAACTGAAACTCCTAATGATGTGGACATCCTACAAAATGGCCTCACTGAGACGGATGTCTGGTGTCAAAGCCATGGCTTCAAGCTCAATGCCAAAAAGTGCTTTGTCATCCCCTTTGGTAAAATCTCTGTACTCATGAGCTACCATATAGGTGGTAGTCTACTTAACACTGAAAGTTTGATAAGAGACCTTGGGACACAGGTGGACAGAAATCTCTCCTTTGATAAACACATCACCACAGTAGTCAGGAAATCCTTCTACGTGGCACACCTCATCACAAAAGGTTTCTCATCCAGAAAAAAAAGAGGTCATTGTTCCCCTCTACTCATCACTCATTTGACCCATTATAGAGTACAACACCCCTTTTGGTATGTACCTCACAAGACATCTACAACAACTAGAAAGGCCACAGAAATACCTCGCAAAGTGTGGATTACCAGCCTCAAACAGATTCTCTACGCAGACCGTCTCAAAAAACTCTAGCTTTACTCCATCACATATCGCCTACTCAGAGGCAATCTCTGCCTAACATACAAAGCTATCTCAAACCCAGAGCTGTTGGACATGGTCCACTTAAAGAAATCCCATTTCCTCTGAGCTACATGCTCTAGGGACCTAAACCTTGTCACCACAATAAACAGAACATGCTGGAGGGATAGATTCCCATCCCAGAGACTTCCCATATTCTGGAACAAACTATCTATCTATATCAAACAAAGCTCCTCATTAGCACTCTTCAAGAAAAATCTTGATGATTGGATGGGAAATAGGAAATTCACCCAGGGGATCACCTCTGTGGCTCTGCTTGACAGGGGCACAGGAAAATAATTTTCTTGGGTGACAAAAGCCAGGGTACCTTTTTGGCTAGGCTTGTATAGGCCCTAGAGCCGATAGCCTAGTACCTACCTATGAACCTATGAACCTATGTGCTTAATAATCCTTCAGGCTACTTTGCATTTTTTGTTCCAGTAAAAGTTGAAATGCCTTTCTTGTAGGGAGTAATCCTTGAGGCTACTTTGCATTTTTTGTTCCAGTAAAAGTTGAAATGCCTTTCTTGTTGAGATAAACCTCTAATTCCTATCATTTGCATTAAACATTGGCAATGAAATGTGAAGGTAATTTGTCTTTTACTTTGGTACTCTGTTGTTGTTCTTTTTTTTTGCAAATGTTAAATTGCCTTTATTTTAAATTCTAAATAATTTGAATAAATTGTTTTCTTAAAATAATAACAAAATCTCAGTTGCAGTAAAACATGTTTTGTAGTACATGGAGTGCCATGACTATACTCTAAGAACAGTTAAATAATTTGTTTGCTGCTATTTTAGAGCTAGACCCAGCCTTAACAACACTTGGAAGGGTGCTTAAGAATTGTTAAACATTTGTATGCACTATTAACATCGATTCTGGCACTAAAAGCTGGCAGTGCCAACCAGTAAACAGCATGAGCAGGACTTGAAATGGTTTCATTTCAACTCCCATTTTTTCTGCTGTCTGCTACATTACACCCATTAGTCTGAATCAAACTACTTCTTTTAGACAAGGAAAATGTAAGAATGTCAGCAACTTTACCACTGCTTTCCCAGTTTCTTTGTTAATATAGATAACGCATTATATTTGCTTTCTGCATCTTACTTTTGTCTAACTAGTGGAGCAGACAAATCTCAATACATTACAAATAATTATTATAGGATCTCTTATTGTAGCATAGTATTATGTGTTCTCAACATGGGTACCAAGATTCACCTCCCAAGCTTAATTTATGAGATGAATTTCTTGACATCCATGTTTCTAACATATAATATACTCATTACAACTGGGCAACCAATCATAATCCTCTATGTTACTATTCTTAGTATTTTTGAGTATCCTTTTCTTAAAACAAATGAACTTTAGAACTTTCAATCTACATTATAAAGAAAGGTTGCACGCATCTTTTAGATGTATTTCTAGAGATCACCATGGTAGTCATATTGAGGGGAACACATTGCAAATAAGCTTAGATATCTTGTATCTGTGGTTAAAAGACATCAGACTTTTGCTGAATTAGGTCAAACTCAATAACAATCAATTTGGCAAATATTTAGATCCTGTAGAATGTGTTCCAATGCAGTTTGCTTTCATTTGCTTTTGTTGGCTGATTTGCATTACACAAAGTTAAAATCATTATGGTATCCTAATAGAGAATTAATGCGTCTTTCCAAAATCATGTAAATTTTCTAATAAAATGGATAAGCCTACAATTTGTGGATTTGATAGAAACAAACACCAGTACCTGAAATAAATATTTTCTATAAATAAAGTAACTAAACAGTCTATCTATAGATAGATAGATAGATAGATAGATAGATAGATAGACAGACAGATAGATGCATGTGTGTTATATATTTAGTTGCCATTCTTTTGGTTGACAACACAAACGAGACTAAAACCAGCAATGGCACAAATGTGTGACAGCTCATTTCTGTGAATCACATTTGGTTGACTTTAAGCTTGACACAGCGTAGGTATGTAGATGTGTGCAGGGAAATGAATGTCTGACTGAAAAGGTCATGGTTGTGAGAATATACAAGATTCTGTTATAGTAGTGTGCATTTGTGAGTGTTCATGAGATAGAGGTGTGAAAGGAGATAGATTTATTGTTGCCCTTGTTTGGTGATTGTGAGTCTTCTGTGTCTTTTTGTCTTGATTATAGGAGTCTGATGACATTTTCCTTAAGACACAAGTGCTTCAGATGGTCTTCACTGCTCATAAACATCCTGTAGTGGAGGTCCATGGGATATATGCAAATGACCACTGAGGACATACCAGTGTTTCAGCCGCATGGCTTCTGAATGTTCATGATGTTTTACTATTTTAATGTTTAGTGATTATGGGTACATTCAGGCCAATAAGGTCGACCTCACTAACTGTACAGATGCACATTTCAGCATTTTTTTGTTACTTTCTCTGTATGGCATAGGTAGATTGTTCTGAAGGTCTGTGTATTCTGTGATGCATGTGTCACTTAGTGTTTGAGAGATGACTGTTAAACTGAGCAAGTAACAACAGGGTCAGTTAGTTCAATCCAGACAACCTCCACTGAGAGTTATAGCCATTTCTAAGTACAGTTCTAATCTCTGATTCTGATAAAAGAGGATGACTGTGTAATGTATTTCTCCATTCTTCCAAACAAACCATTGGCACACATTAAAATATCGCACATTGTTTCACATAATCACTTTTATCCTTCAAAGCCAAAACAAGCAAACTGCAGCAGACAGCTAGTCATTTTCTTGCACAAAAGACAGACACAGCAATTATACTTACTCTGTCGGCATATCAGTTATACAGTTATGCTGTGCATGTTATTTCTCACAAAAGAATACTATGCCTTTAAAACAGATAGTAACTGCTTAAATTAAGTAAAACCTAAGTCAATTACCTTTATCCAAACAACTCCACCCACCCCCACTCAGCATTTATTAGCAGCAATATCTGACGGCTATATACTAATATTTCATCTCCACAGTCCACAGAAACAAGTTACCACACGTTAAAATATTCCAGTTTAAGGAGCTACACACAAATCACAAAGCCAGGGAAATAATTCCAAAAATATATGGCTGATGAATGCTGTACCATTCCCCTCCTCCTAACTGCCCATGCAAACCACAAAGCCAGTAATAATTCCCAAAATATCTGATTGATTACTATCAGCATTGCTGCAAAAATTATAATAACAGCTCTCTCAGTGCTTTTCCCCTAATCCAACTGCCCACACAAATCACAGAGCTAGAAGTGTTGCCCAGAATATCTGGATAAACATCGGCAGCATTATTGAAAAACAATAACAACATTTCTCACAGTACCATTCCCCTCATCCAGCTATCCAGACAAATCACAAAGCCAGAAATGTTGCCCATAATACCTGGCTAATGACAGGACCATTACCATGAAATCAGAAAAAAAAAACACTTCTCATTGGTACCATTCCTCTCATCCTAACTGTCCCCAAAGTCAGGAATATTCCAGAAAACAGACCTCCAAGTGTCTTCAGGTATATTATATTAGTCTCTTATAACAGCGAGTAATAATTACTACCGTTTAGAAACAGTTAAGGCTACATAAAATAAAAATTAACGGTAGGAGCTCGTGGTTAGGGTGCCAACTAGCCGACCACCATCTTGGAATCAGGAATATTCCTCCAGATATCTGGTTGATGATTGCCATCATCATTGTAAAAACAGTAATAACACTTCTCAAACTGCCCACACAAATCTCAAAGCCAGAAATGGTGTCCAAAATATCTGCTTGATGACTGCTAGCATTATTGCTAAAACAAGAATAATTACCCTTTTTACCATGCCATTCCCCTTTTGCCAGCTGTCTTCACAAATGACAAAGCCAGAAATATTTCCCACAGTATCTGGTTATCAATGGCAGCAGATCACAGCATTATTCTAAGCATATTAGTACAGTCAACTTACCAACACCACATCATTACTCAGTCCAGAATTCTGCAGAATGTCCCTGATTTTGACCTGTATAACAACTGGCATTACCTATACAAATGTATTAAAAAAAACAAACTCCTTCTGGCAACTTTGTGCACATAGTTAAACATTGCAAGATGTGTACTTCCGAAACCTTGCAACATTTAAGCTAAGGTTACCTGACTTGAATAGTAAACTTCTGAAATGTTGGGACCCACTAAACAGAATCTCAAAATGCAGAAAATGAATGGCCAAATGATCAGACTTGTATGTACTGAGCTCGAGGTGCCATTTCTCAGAATATTCCCTTTGCGCCAAGGTATGGCAACCTCAGAGTTGGTACGTATAAGTTCGGGGGGCAGCAGGGCTTGCTTCCATTTCAAAAAGATATTTTAAGAAGAAGAGCCATATTTGAGATTTGCTTTTCTCCTGTATTTTCTTTTCTTTCTTTTCCAGCTTTTCAGCACTCAGCATTTCAAATACCAATATTTCAATACGGAGTAAACATGAACATTAAGTAAAGTAGCGGACCACCCCTCTGGATCATCTTAAGTTTCTCTGCATTTACTTTTACTAGGTGAACTTTATTTATTTGTTTTTGTAGAGTAAAAAAAAAACTAGCTCTAAAAATGGATAGGGCAAGAATATCATATCAATCACCATGCCTAGGCCATTGCCTAGTTACTCTGTGCATAAGTCTGTCCCATAACACCACTGCTATAGGTATCTGTAGTACTGATCAAAATAATAACAGATGTATGTTTTTCTGATTAGTTCATAGAAAATACCTACAGTACGTCCCTATCTGCACTTAACTCTATCTTATCTGCACTTAACTCTAAATAATTGTATTTATGTAGTCCACCATCACCCAAAGAGGGGCCTACATTTCTAACCTCATTTATTGTTTTTATATATATATATAAAAGAGAGACAGGAGAGTGTGTGTGTGTGTGTGTGTGTGTGTGTGTGTGTGTGTGTGTGTGTGTGTGTGTGTGTGTGTGTGTGTGTGTGTACATATAATATATATATATATATATATATATATATATATATATATATATATACATATAGAGAGAGATAGATATAGTGTGTGTAAGTATGTATGTATCTAGATATAGATATAGATATGCATATATACACACACACTCACATTCCACAGTTGAACAGCCACAATCTCAGTGCAATATTGTGCATTTTGCTTTGTAGCCAACCACAGCACAGTCTACAACTTCAAAAAATCAGTCTTTTCTGGATGTTGTTTTGGGTCATCTGGTGTACAGGGTGGGTATACATTTTAGTAGCTCTGTATCAGACAGCAGTGGTTTGTGTTTTTACAGTCATAGAAAAGCATAGCTAATGGTAGTTTTTCTTTGCTGACACTGTTGTTTGATCTCAAAATTAATAAAAATAATGGGCTTGTGGGTGGTATATAGGGCTCTGCACCCTGTAGGAAACATTGCTTTTAGGCTTAATGATGGTTCAGAATCAGTATTTTTTTTCAGATATATCTGCTTCTTAAATGTCATTTGAATGAACTAATCTATACTTATATAATACATGTTTTTTGTGTTCTTTGGAAATGTACTATTACCTTTATAGCATTTTCATGAAAATGGCCTGATGGAAGTGGGTAGTATACTGATGTTTTTATATACACTTTGCCTTTACACAATGCATTCTGTGTTTATGGAGGAGGATGATTACATATTGGCCATCCATCTATTTCACACTTTTCTGTGCAGTCACACAGTACTCCAAACCATTTATTTTAAGAATGTCTGGATTGTGTGCAGAAAGCTTTTTTAGTCCACTCTCTCGTTTGCATTGTTTATCATACTTTAAACATGCTTCAGTGATCCCTTTCAGGTACTATATAATGCTTAAATTAGTATTTTTGTAAAATTGGGAATGCTATCAAATGGTGTCAGGTACTTGACATTCTAGTTAGAGGTATTTTCTTCTGGTTATACAATAGCAGAATTGTGAATTCCCACCAAGAAGAAATAGGCAGATATGAATGACACCATTCAGTAAAAGAATTGTAATTTTATACAAAATTAGTAGGTTTATGACTGCAGTGAAAGGAAAAGAAAGTTGAAAACAATTTGCTAAGACAGCCTTTTTGTAGGCCAAAATGTTAAAATCTGATTAATATGATGCAAAAGTAAAGGCAACAAATTCTTAAAGTGTTGTGAGATTTCATTCAAAAGCAAAATGGTGTGCACTTCAGTAAGCAGAGTAGCACAGAAATTCACAACTTAATAAATTAGACATGTTGACTTCATAAGTGTAACATATTCTTAACTTTTCAAGAAGGAAAGCACACTTTGGTAAGAGAAACATTACTAGTTTATCTGTTGGTAAAGACATTTCTGTAAGGAAAAGTGAATCAGATAGTCTAACATTTCAAAGGAATGTATGGAACACACAAGAGCAAGTAACAGCAATGAAGAGTATCACTAAACCATGCTAAATCAAGTGTATCAGGTATTGAGGTGGAGCAAGGACCTCAGATACTTTTATATCTAATAAAGTATGCACTTATGTATTCGTGAATGTATTCACATATGCATTTATTTTGTAGCAATTTCCTTTGAGTGTCTTGTCATTTTAGATCTAGTGCCCTTTTAGAGGTGAGACTTGTCTGATGCTTCTAAGACAACCTTAAGACAATATTACACTTTAAGCATTACTTGTGAGAATACTAATTAATTAAAAGCTGTGTAGGATTCAACTAGCAATGATAAGAACATTAGAAAGCTGGAAGGCAATCAGAGAAATCAAAAATAAAGCATAACACGGACAGTGTTCCCTAGTCACCGCTGATACGAAACGCTTGGGAGTATGGGGCTTAACCAGTCAACAAACAAATTCAAGGAGCAACAAAATGAATCAAGGTTAATAACTCATTTTAAGATAAAGAAACTCCTCAACATAATAATATTTTAATGTGGGTTTTTGTGTAGATTTTGAGTGTACGTATACTAGGCATCTACTGATCGCATCTGAAATTTCCGAATATATTATCGACAACCATTGTCAAGTGATATTTCATTTGTTTTAGTAAGATGCAGTATTTTCAAAGGTATACTACTAGACTTCAATCTGACAAGTGACCAAATTTGTAGCACACATCAAGAATAGTACAGTCCTGCTTAGAAAACTGAAACAAATATTTAAATTTCAGGATTATTTTGCTTTGTACATTATTGCTTGACATTTTACTGTATGTCATATCTAAAAATTACTCCCATATTACATATAAATGGCATTCTTTTCTAGATGGCAGTTTACTACAGAGGATTACGACTATGAGCTTTTAAAAAGCTTTATCTATTAATCCTGGGTTTGATTCCCTCAGCCTCCTGCCTACTGTGTGATACTGAGCAACACTGCCAGGTCAACCCAGATGAGAGGCTACTGTACCTAGTAGATTTTCCTGCTTTTAAGTTCATTAAAAATATATTCAATATAGCTATACAAAGCAAGAGGAGAACCTGAAAGATTGATGAAAATGTAAAATATTGTTCTCAGATGGTGTGCATTAAATTAAAGTAATCATACTCAAACATGAGTCCAGTGGTTTTAACAGATAAACAAGAATTACTGGCTTCATTATTCTTTTCCACAAATTTAAACGAGATGAGAACAATATGTTTCTTTTCATTTTGTAGCTGGTTTTGAATGAAAAGTCAAGAGTCAGGTTTAGAGAATCATTTATTTCCAGTAATGGGTGAAACATAACATATGTACATTGCTTTACAAGAAAGATACGCTTCTGAAGCTGTTAACTTCAGGAAGTTTCTTAATAAAGCTAATAACAATACCCTTTAGAATTGTTGTTTCATATGAGTGAAGCAATGTGCTATGCAAGCTATCATTCCAGAAAAGGCAGCTGAAATGGTACATAACACATGAAGACATGCAAAGAGCAGGCAGTACATTAATAATTTAAATTACATTTCTATAGAGAAAATTATCACAAAATGAACTGCTGGAACCAAGTACTTTATGGGTTAGTGTATTTATGATGTAGGCAGAGTTGTTCCTAATCAGTGTTTTAACAGACATACCTGCTAGTTGTTGCTTTTATACCAGTTGTAAATATTGTGGTTTTAATTAGTTTTTAGTCTCTTTTTTGTTTAGTGCTTCACATCAGTTGCACATCAGCATTAAATTAGAGTGCTTGCATACCGATGCTTATTTCACTGCAGTGACTGTAGCTTTGCAAAAGGCATTCATTATTCCTGGTACATCAGTCTTGTTAAACTCTGATATATCTCCTCATACTGTGGAATGAACCTGACTGTTTCAAGTGCCTTACATCTTGTCAGTTTTTACCATTTATCTATTCAATGCTCATTTATGAGCAAACAAAGTGGATAGGAGCATGGTGTGTGTGTGTGTGTGTGTTTGTTGGTTTGTTGGATGAATAAGTGGGTAACCACTTAGCCGCAAAATAGATAACTGTAGATGCTTGCATAAGCATACATCAGTGAAATAAATATAAATATAGGTATTTGTGTAATGCTGGTCAAGAGATAAACACTATATGAACAAAATTGTACATTGGTTAATGGAGATAATTCGGGAAATCCAACGCATTCCCCCAGATTCTCTAAAGCTTGCATGGTGTGCAAGATCAGTGCAGGAGCTCCAGCAGGCAATATGTCTACTGTGCGATCCAGGAACAGCCTGCAGGGGCGTGCACGAGTGCTCCTGCACTAATCCTGCACAGACTAAGCCCTTGAATGCAAATCACCCCATTTGCAGGAGAAATCTATGCAAATGAGGTGATTTTGCAATCCAGGAAGCTTGCAACCATCCTTGCAGGACTAGTGCTAGCTGTAGAAATGCACTCGGTTAGTAACTGAGTACATTTCTGCAAAATCCAAAACAGAGATGTGACAGCTCTAAATAAAGGCTGCATATCATCTAGTAAGCATGCCAATGGCCATCATTTTGCTGTTGTGAGTATTAAATGTTCCCCGCTTGTTTACAACGGTGGTGTAGAGTGTGGGAAAAACCAGAGGGGAAGGTGTTTGCATAGTTTATAGTAGTTTTCTTGCCTGGGCTGGTCTGCTGCTTGTGTAATTGGCTGATTCTGATACATTTCACCTGCCAGCTATGCTAGTTCACCTTGATTAGCTTCCTACTGCTGTTTTCCCTTCCCAGTGCCTTACTGTAGGGCAGCGGCACTCAAACGGGATCAGGGGGAAAATAACAAAATGAACCTAAATTAAGCATTCTAACTAAAATTAGTATTCTGCCATGCAAGTCAATGGCAGGCAGAAGACAACATGGCCAGTGAGTAGCGTTTACTAAGGGGGGAGGCTCAGTGTGAGACATGTAACTATGCATTAGCATGCAATCCTATGCAAATGAGGGGAATGATAGTGAATCCCAGTTTTCCCCAGCATGTGAGTCAGGTCCCAACAGTGTAATAGTAGGAATAGCTTGGTGCAAGCCTAGGAGTTAGGTGACATCAAGGGGGAAGGTGTCAGACATACTGTAAGCAGACTGGAGCCCTGTGGCTAGGGTTTGCTCCTAGCTTAGCACAGCTAAGCTAGGGGGCGTGTCTAAACCTGTCTAGCACTCTTTACAATGCCTAAGTGGGTGTGCACACCGCACACCGGGTTTTAAAGGCAGAAAACAAAAGTTAAACCAGGAAATAGCAGCACTGTGCACATTTGAGCACTCTGTTTGTGTGGCACGCCCCCTGGCTTAAACAGTAAGGCAATGGGAAGGGAAAACAGCAGTTTTGAAGTCTTTGCCACCTAGTGACTCTGTACTGAGTGTAGGTAGATGCTGCTGGACTGTACACCTGCATCACTTACTGTTAATTGTGTAGTTTCCTGTGGCCCAGTCTGTCTTCACTATTGTACACATTGGAGGGCTTGGCCTGGACAGCAACAGTTGTGGACCTTTCCAGACTACTGTATTAGTATAACTGTTTCACAGTTGCATTACTCTGTCGATATGGATGTCAGTGTCTGAACAGCTATGTGACATGGCACATACATGTGCAATAGTACAGAAATAAAGGTATTCCATTTCTGCAACCTGCATGTTGTTTTATTCTATGGCCTCTCTGTGGGTATATGTTGCAGGCACTGAATGTCATTTGTATGGGTGGCTCATCCAGTGTTCATTTGCTAGGGTGTTAACTGCAGGCATAGTGGCTGTTCCATATTGTGTGCGCCTACTACATAAGTATCTTACTGTACATATCTCTGCGAGTGTATATGTAGTCACATGTATAACTATATATATATATATATATATATATATATATATATATATATATATATATATATATATATATATATATATATATATATATATATATATATATATACATATATGTATCTGCATAAATGTGTCTGTGTATATGTATCCTGGGGATGTTGATAGCTTCCACATTTTACATTTCCTATGGGAGCCAGACTGTACTGATATGTTACCAATACCAGCCTGACATCATACAAGTGGGATGTAGTACTGTTAACATCTTGTGCCCATGTCATGTCAGGACCTGGTTATGGGATCTGCAACACTTGGTAGTGTATTGCAGGGCGGATGTGTTTGGCTGTGGGGGGGTATACCTATTCATACAAGACGTATATTGTTTGGGGCCTCTCAACCCCATTAACGGTGCATGTGGACATACATGATTTAGTTAATCTCCCATTGATATCTACACATGTATGTCCATATATAGCTATATGTATATATATATATATATATATATATATATATATATATATATATATATATATATATATATATATATGCTTACATATTTATAACCATGTCCATATATACCTTCATAGATATATATCTACTTACATATATGTAACTTGCTCTGTATATGTAAACATATAGGTATAGACATATATATATGTGTTGATGTAGGCATTTGCATGAATATATGTTCATATATATTTATATATATGTATATATTTATATATATATGTATATATATATATACACACATATATATATATATATATATATATATATATATATATACACATATATAGATATGTTGTATCTGTTTAGATATTAATATATTTACAGACACACACACACATACATCTAAATGTTGGAATGCATTCTCTGTCCTGTTGCATGACTGGGTTGGATGATATGTTTTTGAAAACATAAGAGTTATGTATATCTGGTATGGCTTAGTGGTAAATCACTTTGTCTATGGTGTGTAGGGTCCTGGGGTTGTCTGGTTATTTTGTTGCTGGGCAGAACACGGGCCATTGGATGCAAAGTGACTAAGGCACTTTAAAGCAGCTATAAGTGGGTTTGCGCAGAGGTAAGCACTGTTAACTTCCGATTACAGTTTCTTATACTCAGTTAGCTTCTAAATTGTTTAACCAGTGTAGGCATTGCTTACCCCCATGCAAACAGGCTTAGACCCACTTACTGTTGATTAAAAGTGCTTACCCCCACATACCCCATGCTAATTTCTTTAAAAGAAAAGAAAAAAGGGTTGATGGGAAAGTGGTGAAAAAGGGGCACAATTAGGGAAAGACAGTAGGGAAAATAGCTAGGGATGTGCAGGAAGGGTGTAGGGAAGGTCCATAGCTGCCCATTTCTTCTACAGCAACAGCTGTGCATATACACTGACTTTGGAGGTAGATTTGGACACTGAAACCCCTGGGAGAGTGGTGAGGAAAACAATAATAAGTTGTGATGCTAATTAGACTGGATTACATGTGTCCAGTGGACATGGGTGTGAAATTAACAGCTATGTATGGGGCAAGATTTTTTTGTGGGAACAGATTGCCCTTTTTTTCTTTTTTTTCAGGTGAGAGTGGGATGTTGGGGAGGGGTAGTAGGTATATTTGGGGAGGTAGGTTTGGTAGGTTAACAGACAAGACACACAAGATGCATACAGGGGCAGTATATGACACATGTGGGGGTAAACACCTTGATGGAGAGGTTTGTTTAGATATCGGAAGCCCACAAGACCCCTAGTAGTAACAGTGGTACTGAAGTCCCCACCCATGGGCAGTCACCACTGCACCTTCACAGCCCCAAAGGTGGCTGTGCTGGGGGCTGAGCTGCGGAGCCAGGCTGACTCTCTAATCGCGACATGCAGCCCTTGAGCTGGCATAGAAGATCACCGAACTGCTCATTGATCGCTCTATGCACCATAACCCCAACCTGCTGACAGGTGACAGGTGCCTGTCCGCGCCCACTGCCGGGGGGGGCAGCCCCATCCCCTGAGGCGGTTACACCCAAAGGTGGTTCAGGACTAACAGACAGGGAGGTCTGGGGTCGGGCCCCAGACATGCTGGTGCCCGGTGCCACGTCCAGCTGAGGTGGGACAGGTGGGTTCACTGGGACCGGTCTTCCCAAGCATGCTATAGCATTTAGATTTCATCATCATATATGGGTTAGTAACAGTCAACACATTCCAGGGTTAGGTATAACAGCATGCATAGATATTCTCATTAACCCAGACACCAGATACGGAACAAAACACATGCATATATGGGTCCACTGTGGTAATAAGAACAGCATGCAGGTACGTTGATGGCACCATGCCAACAATGTTGGAATAATTCAATATGGCACATGCATGGGAACCATTAAAATATTTATCAAACAATTGGACATTAGCAGAGTCATTACATACCAATTGTGGTGGGTATGTTGATTATTGTTGGAGATAAGGTAGGGGGGAAAGAAGGATGTCAATTAACAAGTAGTATATTCCTGTAGTCCACATTACTTTTCCCAGTCAGTGCTGTTATCTGTACCTTACAAGTCTTGCTACACTACCCTATAGCCTTATTTTGGGCAGTGATATGGCTGTTGTCATCATTACACATGAACCTGTTTCACCTGCTTCACCTCTTACCCGGTATACCTGTGTAGGGAATGTTTGTTAATATTGACTAACTGTTTGTACACATACACCCGGATTCTGGATTGATGTTTTGCACTATGCTATCCAAATCTTTCTGCACAGACTCTGGCCATGTGTTGACCACATGCTGGTGTGCCTGGACATATCTAGAATATTGCCCTCTTCCTCCTTTAGTGACATGGCATACACATATACATGCTTTCCTACACAGTTATATTATGTAGCACAGTGTGGATGACAGTGACCAGTGATACTTTATTATTCAGAGAAACTGCAACACTCACAATCCCCTACAATAACAGGGTGGACAGTACCAGTACAAGTTATATTAGTCTGTATTTCTCAGCACAGTGTTCGTATCCAACGTAACTGTGGGAGAAATGTTTGTTACCACTACCTGACTGTTGCCACACAATTTTCCGGATTACACATTAGCATTATGCACATACATCTCACTCTGTTACTGTACACACACTGGTCACAGCTTGACAACATGGGAGTGTAGATAGGACATACTTGGAATATTACTCTCCTAACAATTTTGGGGGTTGCTACAGTGACAGGTGTGTTCTCATGATGGCTGACAATCACATGTATTCCCTGTTTGCTGGCTACACATCTGGGATCATCCCACAGACTTACCAGGGGTACAGGGGGCCAGGCATCAGATATGGGCACATATACTGGACATTCTGACCTCATGTGTACAGTTGTGGGGTATGCATCTGTATGTAGTCTTATTCCAATCCCAGGATTCAGATCATGTCTGTGTCTGCTATGACTTAAACACTGTCTATCACAGTTGTGTCTGCTATATTGATATTGCTGTATGTCTCCAGTCTGCTTTCTGTCTTATTAATCCCCTGTGCTTATGCATTCTGACTTTGTATAACAACACTCTTATACAGATTTCCTAGACAGTTATGTGTTGAAGGACAGTGTGGGCAACAGTGATGTGTAATACCTCATTATTCAGAGCAACTGCATATCATTCTTGTATTTCTGGGCACAGTGTTGGTATCTGACAGACTTGTGGGAGAAATGTTTATTAGCACTACCTGCATGTTTCCACACACAGTACCAGGTTCCACATTACTATTATGCACATGCATCTCACTCTGTTACTGTACACCCTCTGACCACAGCTTAACAAGCTGAGGAGTAAATGGGACATACATGGCTTCTTAGTCACATAAGGTATTGGGGAGTTGCTAGTGTGCCAGGTTTGTTGTCATAGATGTGTGTCAATCAGTTGTATTTCCTGGTTGCTGCCTATACATCTGGGATCATCTCACTAATTTCCTAGGGAGACAGGTTGATAGGCAATAGATATGGGCCACTTTCATACACATTCTAGACATATCTGTTCAGTTGTGGGGTATGATTCTGTATGCAGACTACAGCCACTGGCAGGATTCGAACCCTGGCTGTGTGTGATAAAAAAGCAACAGTTCACATCTCAGTTGCATGTGCTATTAATTTTTTGTTGTCTGCATTTTCCCTGTTTACTGTCTGTGTCTTTCAGTTGTGTACTAGATGGCCTCTGGGGATTACACCTGTCATATACAGGCATTGCTACACATAGGTTCATAGGTTCATACTAGGCTATCTGCCCTGGGGCAATTATAAGCCTAGCCCGATTCTGTATGGCTTACGCCACCCCTTGATTTGAGTATACTGTGCCCTTTTTAAGGTTTAGTTTACTGTGCCTCTGTCTAATAGTGACACTGGAGTAATCCCTGGGACAAACCTACGATCCCCCATCCACCTATCGAGATTCTTCTTGAAGAGATTCAATGAGGTGCTCTGCCTCACATGAACTGGAATTCTATTCCAGAGCGAAGGGAGCCTCTGGGTTATGAACCTGTCCCTCCAGCAAGTTCTGTTTATTTCTGTGCTGAGGTTCAAGTCCCTCGAGGGTGTGGCTCTAAGGGATTTAGATTTACTGAGGTGGAGCATGTCCATTAATTCTGGATTTGACATAGCTTTGTATGTCAGGCATAGATCGCCTCGAAGAAGGCGGTGTGCAACTGAGTAGAGCTGGAGTTTTTTTAACCGAGCAGCATATGGCATCTGTTTGAGACCCTTGATCCTCTTGGTGAGATACTTTTGGGGTCTCTCTAATTGCTGCAGGTGTCGGGGAAGGTACATCCCAAAAGGGGCATTGTATTCTATGATGGGCCTGATGAGGGATGAATAAAGGGGCACGATTACCTCTCTTGATCTAGATGTGAAACCCTTCATGATGAGGTGGGCTATGTAGAAGGTCTTTCTAACCACTTTGGCAATGTGGTTTTCAAAGGAGAGATTGCTATCAACTTGGGTCCCCAGGTCCCTAATAACTTTTTCTGCACTTAATGGGTTTCCGCCTATGTGGTAATTTGTGGGCACATTGTTTTTGCCAAAGGGTATAACTATACATTTTTTGGCATTTAGCTTTAAACCATGGTGCTGGCACCAGTTATCTGTCTCTGTGAGACCTTTTTGAAGGATGTTTGTGTCAGCTAGAGAGTCGATTATGTCGCCCAGTTTGCAGTCGTCTGCAAACTTGGTGAGCCATAGTCCTTCCACGTTTGCCTGTACCTCGGAAAAGTATATACCGAACAAGAGTGGTCCCAGGACAGAACCCTGTGGGATGCCACTTGTGACTGGTTTCGAGTCTGACATGGCTCCAGCAACTCTCACTCTGTGGGTTCTGTCTTTGAGCCAGTTTGTGACCCATCTTGTGACATAGGGGTTTATATTTATGCTGGATAGCTTATCTATGATGCCCGAGTGGGGTATTGTGTCAAATGCCTTTGCAAGGTCCAGATAGGCTGTGTGGACTACCTTCCCTTCATCTATGGCTTTGGTGACTGTTTCGAAGAAGTCAACCAGGTTCAAAAGGCAGGATCTGCCCTGGACAAAGCCGAACTGGGTAGGATCTAGTGTCTGTAGGTACCCAATGTCTTTGTTTATGAGCTCCATGATGATCCTCTCCATAGCTTTGCAGACTAAGCTAGTCAGGCTTATGGGGCGATAGATTCCAGGGTCTGTAGAGGCTCCACCTTTGTGGAGTGGGACCACTGTTGCTGTGCGCCATTCTGTGGGCACATATCCTGTAGTGAGGCTGAGATTGTATAGCTGTTTTATTTGAGGGATTAGTTCCTCTTGGAGTTCATGTAGGACGCAACCTGGGATGCCATCTGGTCCCATGGAAGCAGTGTTTTTTGCTTTGGAGAGGGCAGCCTTCACCTGAGCATCAGAGATGTTTGGGAGGCAGCCCTCTGCCGGGATAGATACTTGCTCTTTTGGGGGGGAGAAGTTTGCACTGAACCTGTCTGCCAGGATATTGGCGATGTCTGTGGGTTCAGTGTATTTTTTGTCGTTTAGAATCAACTCAGAACAAGTCTGGGAGTTGCATCCCAGGTTCCTAACATAACTAAAAAAAGCCTTATGATTGTCTTTGGTGTCCTGTGCAATTTTTCTCTCGAAGCTGGCCTTGGAGGATTTTATGAGGGATCGTAATTTTTTGCTAGTACTGATCAGAGATGCCTTCCCTATTAGGGATTTTGCTCTATCATGTAGTAGCTTCCTCCTTCTGTTGTACAGTTTATTTATGGCAGGGGTCCACCAGACTGGACACCTGCCTTTGGATGATTGGGTCTTGGTTTTGTTTGGGATAGCATGATCCATGCATTCCTGGAGATGTCCGTAGAATGCGTTTATATAGGATTCTGCAGTTTGGGCCGTAGTTTCCACTGGCCCTGGGGCCTTGAAGGATTCCACTTCAGTTTTGAGAAGTGAGAAGATCACTTTTGAGAAGTTTTTCACTGTGGTTTTCTGGGCTGGGGGTGGGGTCGGGATGTGGACATCCAGTGAAATTAATTTATGGTCTGATCTTACCAATGAGGGATATACTTCTGGTGTGGGGCATAGAGTCCCCATGTTGGTAATGATCAGGTCTAGTATGTTGTCCCCTCTTGTGGGAGTGGTGACTAGTTGCTCCATAGCATTTGAGTTTATAATTTCCAGGAACCTTTGGGCTAAGGTGCTGGGGCTTGAGTAGTGCTCCCAGTCAATGTTTGGGTAGTTGAAGTCACCCAATATAATGGTGTTCGGAGAGATCTTCATGTTCTCCAATGTTTTCAGGAAAGCCAAGTGGGATTCCTGACTTTGAGAGGGTGGTCTATAGGATGCTATAAAGTGAAAAGCAGTCTTGCCCACTGTTAGTTGCACATGGATGGTCTCCGATACTTCGTGCAATGCCACTAACCTAGAGGTGTGGATATCTTTGATAAATATGGAAACTACCCCTCCTTTTGTGGTTCGGTCCGGGTTTTGGGGCCGAAAAGCATGATATGAGGTATAGCCTGGTAGTGCTGGGGTGCTCTCTGGAGCCTTGAACCAGGTTTCTGTCACTGCACAGATATCGATGTTCTCCATACTGAGGAGAGCTTCGAGTGTGTGCATCTTGAGGTTAAGACTTCTGGCATTAAGCAGTATTACCCTTAGTTTCTTGTTCCTTGTGCTGTCTATGGGGGTGGGTTTGACTTTTGAGCCTTGCCTAAAAAAGGCACTATGGGGGTGGCAAGAGCCCTTGCCAATATCCGAAAGCCCAGTGGTGACAGGTGAAAGCCATCCCTAGCGAAGCAGCGTGGCTTGTCAAGCATGTCATCCCAGGCTGACAGACACTGGATCCCCTTTGAATGACACCAAAATTTTAGCCAGTTGTTAAAATTGATCATTTTGTCTTTGTACTGTGGCATCATTCTAGGTGATGGTAAGATTCTGCTCAAGGTCAGGGTCATACCAGCCTGGGCTACATGATCAGAGAGCTCCTCTATGTCTCTTTTCATGTAGTCCATGGAGGTACGTCTCAGGTCATTCACACCAGCATGTACAATGACTGAGTCATATTTGTATTTGCTTTGGAGTGACCTGAGTGCTTGAGTTATGTGGCGGATCCTAGCACCCAACAGGCAGCTCACCGTGACCTTCTCTTTATTCAGCCTGGAGAGCGGGACGTCAGTGTGTCTGACAATAGAGTCACCTATTACAAGAGTATCAGGTGTGTTATTCAGCCTTAAGGGCTGTGGCTGCTTGGCACACTGACTTTGTGGGCTATGTGTTGTGCGTGTTTTGTTTTGAGGTAGCGTTTGCTTGGATGTCTGCTTTGGAGGTCTCTGTTGCTTAGGTAGATTTTTATTTAGAGCCTCCGAGTATGTTTTTGTGTATTTATGTGTTTGGTTCGCTGATGTGGTGGGACTATGTGATACTGGAATTGTGTTGTGTGAGGTTACCTTCTCCTCCTGACTGGTTACACCAGTTTTGAGATGAGAGAGCTCAGCCTCCAGTTTGGCTAAATAGTTGCATCTCTCACATATATTTGAATCTGTTTGGAGGAGGAGAGGGTTGTCCGTGTACATGAGACAGTTGTAACATTGCCTCAAAATTCCCAGATTCACCAGCTGGACTGGAGAGGAAACCATTGACTGACCTTTGGACATGCTAGAGTAATATAGGGAAACTGAATTTAAGATGTACCAATAGAGGACAGGGTAATCGTAGAGAGTATAAGGATAAGTAGTGCTTATGGTTTAATAGTGCTAACTTGTAGGATTACTTAATTGGACCAGTGAAGGGCCTTAGAATGAGAATATGGTGTTTAAATTGAGAGATAGAGCAGTTCTAAGGGAAAAAGTGAAGAGCAGACTTTGTGGAGCCAGGAATAGTTTAAACCCAATTAGGCGGCGCTGCCCTAGTTGCGCTATGCACAAAAATGTGCAAAACCGCGCAAAAGAGGGTTTTAAGAGAGGAAGATGAAGGAGTTAGGAATTTACCCAAAATGGCCAATAAAACTACAGTTTCAAGTCAGTAACCACTCCCACAGGGGCAGGCAGGCTGCTCAATGTTTTTCACTGCCACTGATCAACAGAGAGACTTCCCTTTAGCCCAAGCAAAAAATGGCCTCCAAGAAACTTACAAACAGTTCAAGAACAGCAAGCATGTAACTGAACTTTTTTAAATCTCAGAAAAGTGGGAAAAAAGCAAGATTTTTTTTTTGTTTTTTTGTTTTTTCAGTTTATGGTGCATGGTGTGGGTAACAGTGCTTAATACCACAGTACTATTACATGATTGCAAATCTACATTACCATATGATACCAGAGTATATACATGCAGTCCAGCAGTTAGACTTGTTTTGTCAGGTAATTACACTTTTATTGACATACAAACAATATGAGACTCTTCTTGCCATAGTCTCTAGTGTATGCAGTACTTGCCTTGAACAATACAGGTTTTATACTAGCAATTAATTTACTACTCCTTTTATTTTTATTTCCTATGACAGTAAAAGCATGAATATTACTGACCTGCCTCACATCGTAACCACGCCAGGTGGCTGATGTGGGCCTCCTGGTTCGCATCCCACTCTGTTGCAGCTGTGGGGGGCATAAGAGGAATATTTAGCCATACCTATCCATGATATACCTGAGCTGGCAATTATTACACACATACTGGGGTGATACTTACACATGTCTGGCACATTCCCTGATGCTCTATCCTCTTGAAGCCACTCCTCCAAGAAGTCCCCCTTCTGCCACTTTAGGTCGGCATAGTGGTGCCTGTCCTGCTCATCAGTTCAAGGTATACTAGTGGCACTGGTGAGGTCACAGGCAAGATGGTCCCAGGCCTCTGCCTTATATTGGGATCCTTTGTACTGGTCCTGCAGCAGTCTCTGTGGATGGTCTTTAACTAGGGGTCCTGCCATGACCTTGGACTCCTGGATGTACCAACACTGTGCCTGGTAGCACACTCCTTCTCCTCTTACTGCCATAGTTCCTGCTAGGGGAAGCTACAACCATTTATGAGATGTATTCCCACCTCTTGGGTTTAACTAGGGCTGATTTCCCGCACTTTTACGTGATTGGCCAGTTTTGAAAAAGCTAAGCTAATGACAAACCTGCTTACCTAAGGTTGGCATTGTTTAAAAGGGTATACCACTGGGCACAATGAGTTAGCTGGTCTACACATTTCTCACACCTCCTAAGTTGGCCTGCGCAATGCTTAGCATTGCTTACATTAGAGTTTCATTATAATGCTTTTTTGGCATTGTGTTATTATTCATTACACCTTATATGTATGCCTGGTATCCATGATTAATGTGTACATGCAATCTCTGGGGTCCTTGTGTTTTATTAAGGACTTCAACACTCTATTACAATTATACCTCACTGCTGGGCTTACTGCTGTACTCCAGTTCTCATATTTATGTTATGTAGTGGGTTATGGTACATATGACTGCATACTGATTCCTTTCACAGGTTCAGTTTGGTTATACTATGATGAGGACTTGTTTGCTACTACCTCATTCTTCTGTACTTCTGTGATGGGTTGGTGGATAACTACTGGGACTATGGTGTATAGGGTCATGGGCTTGACATGCATGGCTGTTTATTTTGTTGATGGACAGAACAAGGGCCGTTGGATATAGAGTGATTAAGGCACTTTTGAGCAGTTGTAAATGGGTTTGCTCGATGGTAAGCACTGCTAACCTGCTGTTACATCTGCTTACAGAGTTAGCTTCAGAATTGCTTAGCCAGTGTAGGCATTGCTTACCGCTGCGCAAACTGGGTTACACTCACCTACTAGTGCTTATATATGCTTACTACTACTTATTGGTGCTTAGACCTGCTTACTAATGCCTTATTCATTATGACACTGACACCTCACATGTGCATTTACTGCAGTACTCCAGTTCATAAATATATGTTATTTAGTGGGTTATGCAACAAAAATATTGTTCATAACGTGCTTTGCCATGTAGAACTGGATGTGCTACAGTGGGACTCGAACCAGGAATGCCTGCTCATAAGGCAAATACTCTGCCCACTACACTATTTCTGTGCTGCTTCATTCGCATATACCTTCCTTGTTATCCCCTTCAGCCTTTTTAGCTGCTTTAACGGTAGCTAAGCGATGGGCACACTCTTGCACCTATGGTTAGCTGTAATCAGATTGTTAAAAAAAAAATAAAAGGTTTCTTCATTTTATTTCTATATTCTGTTGCTGTTATACACAAAGGGGACTGTTTGTGGGGATATGCAGTCACCTGTGAATGGTCTCGCTCATTGCATTCCCCTTTCTGCTGTTCTACATTGTGGGGGCGTGTTTATTCTGAGAGCTCTGCTCTCAGACACACCCCCCTGCACTCTTACATGCTCCATGTCAGCCTAGGAGCTCGGGCAGCACGCATCATTAATATGCATGGCATGCTGCCATCCTGCTTCTAAATAGTCGTTTCCATGCAGGACTAGGCTAGTCCTGCATGGAAGATTAGTAAATCCAGGGGATTATTTTGTGAACAGCTTGCTTGCTTTGAGGGTTTACTTTGATATGAATGAAACCTAAGAAAATGGGACAAGTTAAGCTTCATAACTCACCACATCAAGCCTTCTTTGACAGGTTATCATGCATCACAAGTATTAATGATTAACTCATTTCTGATATTTGCGGGATGAACATTCCCACTATGGTAATCAAAGGTGTAAAAAACTGTGAGACCTGTACTGGTTTCCTTGGCTGAATAGTCAGCAGCAAAGGAAGAAATGAATGTGAGCCAGCTGAGCAGATGGACAGATCTCATCACGGCGAACTATGGGATCAAGTGATGGGCAGGTCCCCGGAGTAATCTGGTTACAGAGTATTAAACATAAGGAATTATTTACTCATTCCTTGATAGCAGCATGGGGACCAGTTTAGCCGCTAACATTTTCAGCCTGCAAAGACTGAAACCTGTTTATATATACAGGCATTAGCCATAAATGGAAGCCTGCAGTCTAGCTATGTGAGGAAGGCACTGTGACAAATGGTTTATCTAAGTTTGGGTTTCAGGAAACTTTTTATAATTAGATTTGTACCAATCTACTCATGAAACCTTATTGAGCACATGACCTTAGTGAAATGTATTGCAATATTGAATAATTTTAAAATAAACCACTACAAATAAAACATGTAAGATTTAGGAGCTATACACCCTGCACTTCAGAAGCTAAATAAACTAACTACAGTTACTTTATAAGCTACTTTATAAGTGAATATGATTATACTGCACTGCAAAATGTAGTGTAACTATGATTCTATTACATATAGATTTGAAGTACTGAGGCAATGCTTCCTCACCCTTCCAGCACCTGCATTACACATTTTATTGCAGATGTTATTTTATTGTTTTTGATATTTCCTTCTGCTTCCTTTTATTTCTATGGAACACAATGTTACAGTATAGTCCATCACATTAAATTTCAATGTTTTGAGAATTTTGTTTTATATTTTCTTCAGTGGTATTCTTTTTCATGTTAGGCAGCCAATGTCCACCAGTGTCTCCCCCATTTGGCTAATGTTATGGGTGAGACTGGTCATCCCCTTGAGACTTGGCTGATAACAAATGTACAGAACACTGAAGGCATGACCAGTCAACAGAACATCACCCACATTCAACCTCAAAAATGTCAGATTTTGAATTTAGGAAGCTGAAGTCCATTGTCTGGATACATGAATAAAACATGGGCTACTACAGGATAATGTAGGCAGAAATGGGAGTCAAACAGAAGAATGGTGTCAGAGTCAAAATGGTCTCCTTTGTGCTGTTTTTGAGGGCCATTAGCGACTGTGCAGTAGGGTAAATGCAAAGTGTGGGAGAGGCATTAGGAGAAATTGAGGCATGGGCTTATTATCACAAAGATGATTGTGTAGCTCAAGATGCTCCTTAGGACATGGATGTGGTGAACTGGTAGAACCAGACCTCTATAGATTTTGCGCTTGAAATGTCCTCCATAGTGGCCCTGTAAAATGGCTATCTCTTTCATTGCTATGGGTGTGGAACACAACTGCATCAGGTGTGGAATATGTACCTTGCAATACTTGTCATATGCAGACAACTATAGGTACACAAACACTTGTAGTCATAGACAATACTAGGGTATACAGAGTCAGTGAATGTTTTTCTCATGGAGGTGAGCAAGGCAATGATGTGTCCACCATGGAGTCCATAAGCCCAGTCATAGCATCATGGCTAGCCTCCACTGTGTTCCAACACCAGCCACTCAATGTCAGCTATCTGCATTTCTGTATATGTATTTTGCTGATTACAGGCTTCCACATCAGTTGGCTGTGGACCATAGTGGTAGCTGTGCATCAGCTGAATAGTTGAAGATGCTGTATTCCAATGTACCATGATGACTATCAGTGTATCAAATACAGTGCACACCTCTAATGGTGACTATGATATCCATGAAAGTTGAGACCGTATAAGCAGGTATTTGGTATATCACTCTCTGCAGTGCATCCTGTACAGTGGGTGTATGCCCACTCAGGGCTGAGATGACAGAGATGAATCATGGACAAATGGGCCCTAGGAAGGGTAATGGACCATGGCCCCCCACAGCCATTCCAATGTCCCATTACTTGTTTGTTTGTCTCTGTCTCTCTCTTCCTTGTTAAAATAAAAAGTTATATGAATAATTCCACACTGAAGGGAACTCTTATTAATGCAGAGATTGCTGCTGGCAAACATCTTTTCATGTCAGTGCTTTATCTACAAATGCAGTGCCTGCTGTCTTAGAGAAGAAATTGTTTAAGTTTCATTAAAAATGGTGGACTGGTGATATCTGCCATAATATTTACTGAACTAGATCGACTATGCAATAGGGAATGGCTAGCAAACAGGGACAACAGGTTTGCAGTTAGTTATCCCACACTCTTGGAATAGATTGAGGGGCCTACTCCAAATTCCCAATTTCACCAAAGCACTGTCTGGTTAAGTGACTTGCTCAATGTCACACAGCAGGTTAATGAAGGTTTAACGATTCTGCACCCTTGCATCAGGAAGCAGCTCCTTAACAAGCTGGACCTTTAGTTGTCTATGCTAACTGCCTGAGTAACAGTTTTTAGATAACTGCTGAATTAATTTACAGTCACGTCTTGTAGAGGAGACTGTAACACAGCAGCAAAAGTGACCACATAATGGATGTCGAAGATCCGACTACCCTGATCATCACTACAACTAATGCGGATTGTATGACCTAACAATTGTCAGCCATTTTGCTGTTGCTGCAGTCTGTAAAGAAGGTACTGCAAAAATATATTACTAAAATGCAACATGTTTGACTACTAAAATGCAATATGTTTAGAATGTATTACACAATCCAAGCCTATTAATGAATTAATTTGTCAGTGCAATGAATAAAGCATAACAATTAAACAATATAAATATGACAGCAACAGCTTTTGTTCAACAACCTAGAAGTTATACAAAAATCAAAAATATTAATGAATACGACATACGTTTATTGGGGGGGGGGCTTACATGCTTGCATGACACCTACACCTCATTGTTGACCTCTCTATGTCTTTTTTGTCATCGAGAATAGCTATCCCCTCTGACATCATTCAGTAGAGGTATGTCCCACTTGAATGGCTAATATGATGTATTGTTGCAACATGCAACTCCAGAGTCAGCAAATCTGGATCGTAGACAAATGGGCCCCTGTGCAAGGTAAGAATCAGGGCCGTGCTAGCCATACAAGTATCCTATTACTTTGCTGTTTCTCTCCAATTACCATAAACACTATTCAAACCTGTCAGTATGCACTCTGTTTTCTTCTTTACTTTTACAATTACCACAGAGATTTGGATTTCATTTAAAAGTTTTATTTCAGATTTCACAGAAAAAAATACAATAATTTATTTTCTAAAGCCTCACGTTGAAAACATGTTTAGCATGAGAAACATTAAACTTCTGTTCCCTTCAGACTCACATTTAGTTTAAATGCATCTCCCAACACATTAAACTACAAGAGATGTACTACATCCTCAAATAGCAAACAGTGAAATGCTAATTAGCAACTATGTGAAGGGTTCAGGAATTCAAAAGACAAATGTAAAATGCATTTTCTAACAGCCTGGGGCAACCCACTGGACACAGGAGCAGCCCAGGAGTTCTGTTTCATAAAGCAGCTTTGTAGAGTCATACGGAAGAGAAATGAAGTCTGATGGAATAAAAACATGCACTACAGGAAGCAACTTTGTTCAACAGTGCATAGCTTTATTTATCTGCAATAAATGTTAGGCAAAGTGTTGTAGCCTAAAATACATAGCCATGCAACTCTGTGACTGATTTTGCCATAACACTGCGGGCAACTCACTCTATTATTCCTATGTCACTAGGAAATGAAACTCCATCCCCACTGCTTTAAAACTAAATAACATGCTGCACAGTTTTTTTAGGTTGTTCTTAAATCTAGCATCCTCCTGGCACTGCTCATGCTCCCATCCTGGCTAATTTACTCTCTCACCTTCCCTGCCCCTAGGTTTACTGTCTCCCACTGTAGTCTTTCTTACCAGCTCGCAACTTACAGTATTCCACCACTTTTTCTTATCTATACTTTCCTATTCTTATTACTCATCAAACTACTGTACTGTCTTTCTGTTTTACCTCATAATTTTCTCCCTCACCTTTCTTCAACATCACCATCAATGGTTTCTACCATTATCCTTTAAAAAAATAAAATAAATAAATAAATAAATATATATATATATATATATATATATATATATATATATATATATATATATACTTGTAGGTTAAACAGGATGATGCCCTGGAGTTTATCCACATGCAAATCACCATAGACAAAGGCTCGTACTTTATCCTAGCAAAATATAGGTCCCAAGAATTTCATAGCTTATACCTAGACTTACTAGAGACTCTATCCATTAAACCAAATACCTTAATCATGGGAGACTTTAACTGCCCCTCTGCATACTGGGAAACATACACTGCCACAAACTTGCAGGCACAAAGATTCCCGGATTTTATTAACACAAATATCCTTGACAAGAGAGTTTACACACCCACCAAGGGTTCAAACATACTGGAGCTGAGACTCACCAGTATGGGACTCAACAATATGGGAGAGCGCTGCACAACCCTCTGTGTCATGTCCTCCCTGGTGAAGTTAGAACACAAAGGTGACTCCTTCAAAATAAAAATAAACTCAGTAACCCCGTCAAATACTGTAACAGAAAATATTCCAAAGCAAATTACATCCTATTCAGTGATAGTTTCTCAAAATTCAGTGCCCCTCCTAACACTGATTTCAGAGCAACCTATGCGGAAATGTACACAGAGACATTGTGCAACCATGTAAAAGGCTACATAGAGGCTTCACTTCTTACTAGAAGTAAGCCCAAAACAAACTCTAAAAATAAACTACACTCATAAAATCCTAAACTCAATAAGGTTATATAACAAAAAAGTCATTGCTAAAATCAGGAAGAACAACTCCCATAATGAAGAGAGTTCCCTAATTAGACTTAACAGGAAACTAAGAGGACTAATTAAGTCCAGCAAGACCAGTTATAAAGTCAAGATAGCCTCACAAGCCAAAGACAGCCACAAGGCCTTCTAAAGCTATGTCCATAACCTCAAAAGCAGCATATAGCAGAGTGCTTATATGGTGGTCAGTTGTGCCAGTTTCAATGAAAAGAGCAACATATCACATCTGCTGGTTGACAAATTTAGCTCAAACTTTACCCTCCACTCCCCTCCCAGCACACCCCAAGAAATACACATTAGTATAAACTACAAACCTAACAGGGAGCAAGTCCTGGCATTGCATATTAAAGCCAAAAACACAGCCTCAGTGGAATCCAACATTATCCTGGGATGCCTTCTAAATAGCTTGAAACATGACCTGTCAGGATCACTTGCATCACTTTTCAACTGTATCTTCAAAAACAGCCTTTGTACCACAAGAATGGAGGACTGCAATAGTTATCCTGCTTCACTTGACCAACAATTGACCCCAGAAGCTGCAAACCCATTAGCCTGACTAGTGTAATAAGTAAAGCCATGGATCAAATTATCATGGAAATGATAAACAAAGACATAGGCAATCTTCAGACACTAGATCCAACTCAGTTTAGCTATGTCAGGGGGAGATCATGCCTACAAAATCTGGTGGACTTGTTTGAGATGCTCGGATCCAGTTCTGATGGACTTTTTGCACATCCTGAAAACAAGCAACATCACAACTAAATCCAAGGATTTAAATTTTGCTTGCAACATAAATAGAGCATGTTGGTGAGACAAATATGTCTCTCAGAGGGTCCCCATGCTCAGGAACAGTTTCCACATCCATGTGAAGCAAAGTCCATCCCTAACCATATTTAAGCATAGCTTTGACCAATGGATGGGAAATCAGAAACTGAGTAACCACAGCATAGTTGCAAACTCAACAGATGAAAAAACAGCCCCTCACCAAAACTCCTCCAATAAACCACTGTAATACAATCATAAAAGTGGGAGATAAGATGTATTAATTCTCATGCAAAGCACATGAAACGTAGGATAAAATCCAGAAAATTTAATGAACTGAGCTCTTTCGTCTTCTAACCAGACTTCATCAGAGACAAAAAACTTCAACAACCATAACATTTTAAATAGTGTAGACAATAAAACAATTAGCCATTCAGTACTTTTTTCAAGAAGTCCGCTTATTAGCTATCCCAAATGAAAATTCCAAATGATACTCGTGCTTTTTCTTATGAATGTGTCTTGTTTCTGGCTGAATTGGGCGATGTTGTGCAATGAAAACTATAAATTTAGTTTTATAATGTACAATTTCAGATGAATCAAGATGTTAGTGATGTGGGCTGGCTGGGTTGGAATAAAAGAAAAACCCTTTTCTAACAGCAACACATGATGTTCATTCAAACACGTTACTGACATTTAAAATGTATGTGTGTCCAGTTATCTTGCTTGACTCAGTAAGCATGAATGACTTTGTTGGCAGCTACAATGTCCAACTGGACTGCTGTGAGTCTAGCTGGAAAATAAAGCTTTGTGTTGACAAACCACCTGGTCTCAGTGAATCCATAAACATTGAGTTTTCTTTTGGCACAAAAGCTGTGAGATGACATTGATGCTATTGTAGGAGTACTAATATTTCATACTTGAAGTTTTTCAAATCTATCTCAGGTGGATGATAACATAAATTAAACCATCAGATTACATTTTGTATTTTAAATACACATTGTGTCTTTTTAATGATTGTTAGATGCACTATCTCTAAGAAAATTAGCAAGTTCCTGAGTTAGTATCATTGGTTGGATTGAATCATGTGATTTCATGACACCGTTTTTAAACTCCAGTTTGTACATGGTTTTTAACTCCGATGAAGTACAGGTTAAATAAAACAATTACAGCGCTCAGTCAGTAAAAACCTGTGCTGGAGATTGTTTCATTACCGGCTAAAGTGGAAAGATTCTGACTCCGAGTTCATGTCATTAAATCATGCACTTCACAGCCACATGGAAGAAAGGACAGTAACACTGGGTGTGATAGCATGCTTTTTAAAGAAATATTTTTTGTAACCATTTGAAATGTTGGGACTCACTAAACAGAGTCCCAAAATATGGAGCCTGAATGGCCAAAGGACTGAACTTTTATATACCAAGTCTGAGGTGCTATTTCTTGGAATATTCCCCTTTCTCTGAGGTATGTTGATCTCTGAATTGGTATATATAAGTTTGGGGGAATGGAGGGCAGAGGGGGCTTGCCACCACATGGGTGGTGTACAAAGAGGTCCCCCTGCAAAAATAAGTTTAAAGGAGAAGAGCCGTTTTCAAAATTCTCTCTTCTCCTGTGTTTTCAGTATTTTTTTCGGCTTGTCAGCACTCTGCATTTAGAAAGTTGATATTTCAAAAGGGAGCCTGCAATTTCACCTAAATTTACTACCTTAAGTGAAGATATGGCAAGAACAGGCCCTAGCCACTGGTGAGCTCTGCAAAAATGCCGAAACAGAATGCAGATTCTCTATTCCATTTCATGCTTTTGCACATGATCTTTAGTGTTTGTGAAAATAATTTCTTCATATTGGTGTTTAAACCTCATAGACAGAGCTTTCAGTGTGACAGAAATATGGGATAGCACAGATTATTTATTTATTTATTGATAATGATAAATATACAACATTAAAAATAAAAAAAACAGACCCAAGAAAGGAAAACAAGCCACGACTGAAAAACAATACATTTTAATATCAGTTAAGCGCTTTCATCAAGCATATATCACAGACATCTTCAGACTGAAAAAGTTACTATACAGCACTCATTTAAAAAGTCCTCCAAGGTAAATCACATACTGTGCAACCACCAATCAAACTGATTCTCTTTCAAAACTAAGTGAACACACCTAAAAAGTCAATGAAATGAAAAACAAATCCTTAAAAACATGTTGGTAAAGAAACATAAAGAAATTATTCAAACTTTGAAATAATAATAACAGTAGCATGCTTGCTTGTAAAAAAAGTTAAAACCAATAACCAAAATAAAAAACTTTAAACAATATATGAGCTTAACTTTAAAATACTTCGTAAAGAAACCTTGTCATTCGAACCTGGATAAACTCACGCATTCAACCTAATCTGCCATTTCAACTCCATGGCCTCAGTCCTACTGACCCAAGGACCCCCCAGGGTTCTTAATAACCTGATCTATCCCCATAAATTCAAATTTATGCCCAGGATTGTTTTCAATATGTTTATAGAGTGCATTGTTAACATTCTGATTTCTAATGTCTAAGGAATGCTCATAAATGCGATCCGTAAACCTTCTTTGAGTCTTCCCTACATAAAAACAGTTGCACAATCCATACAAGGCCAGGTATATCACACCAACTGAATTACAAGTACAATGAAATTGTGTCTTGATGATAATATTGTTAACACATACAAACCTCTTGTTAGTTAAATATTTGCATGGGTTGCAAGAACCACATTTTGAATTGCCTTGTCTTTTTTTCAATAGTCTCATTCAAAACATTAATCCCTCTTTCTAAAATGTCCTTAAATGCTGTACCTTTCCTATACATAATGTGGGGACAATCCCCAAGTAATTCAGTATAACCACTAAAGCAAGACAACATATTCCAGTTTTTTCTTGAGGGAATAGAAAATGGTTTTGTGTTCAGATGTATAAATTAGCAACAAAAGCTAAAGTATAATCTTTGGCCAAAGATTTTTGGTTAATGTCATAATTTACCTGTAAACCACCTGCAGAACACAATAGAGGGGCATATACCCCCTCCATTCACTTATTTGCTGCCTCCTTAAGTACATCCAGGAGGAGACTGGATGGATATCCATGTAATAAAACTATGTCCATTAACTTCTGTGCCTCAGCTTTAAAAATCTTATTCTCAGACAACATACACGTTAATTTCAGAAACTTACCCTTAACAATTTCCTTTTTGTGATGTTCAAGATGGGCACTGCAGTAATGCAACAGACTGTTAGAATGAGTAGGCTTTCTATAAATACTACTCACAAGCCTCCTGTTGGTAGCATCTTTTGTGATCTCAACATCCAAATAATTAATGGTCATGTCATTATAAGAACAGGCAAATTTCAAAAAATGGGTAGTGGCATTCAAATACTGAACAAATTGTCAATATCCTCACTGTTTTTTTTTCCAAATAATAAATACATCATCCAAAAAGCAGACATACCAATCCCAATATGGTGGGTTAAAAACATCAAATACATATGTTTTCCCTTTGTAACATTATTATGTTCACAAATATGGGGGCACAAGCTACTGCTATCTCTACACTTTTTTTCTGAAGGAAATATTGACCTCCAAAAATACAAAATTATACCTGAGAAACAAACTCCAATGAGGCATCTAAGATGTTAATATCATCATTACTAAAATCAGTTGATTCCACCAAAAAATTATAGAACCACTCCAAACCCAGATCATGTGGAATAACCTTAAACAAATTAACCACATCTACTGTTACAAAAATCATGTTTTCTGAATAGTTAACAATCCTGAGTTATTGGAGAAAGTCACATGAATCAATACATAAGTGTTCAAACTGGTCAAGACATTTTTTTAACCTTAAAGTCAATAAACCTTTCCAAGGAATGAGTCTTTGATCTCACAGCATTAACAATAGGTCTCATGGGGGGGTGGGGGGGGGGTGGTCATTGAGATCCTTGTGAATCTTGAGGAAGACCAAAAAACGAAGGTACAGTAGGAAATTTAGTGTCCAAAAACATCCAGGTACCATAGTCTATTTGTCCCTGATTAAACAAATCCTTGATAAGCCAATCAATTTTAGCATAAGAAACGTGTACATAATTTAAGGAAGGTTCCTCATAAATCTCATTATCCCATAAATGTACACTGATTCTGTTGCACTAGTCATGCATGTCCATTATAACCACCCCTCCCTCCTTGTCAGGTTTCATAATTCTTTTTCTAAGCTACTTTAAAAGTGTAAATTCAGCATTTAAAAGATTAAAACTAGCTTTGCAGACCTCACAACGTATTAGTTCCCTAAAGTCAAATTCACCAAGTTTTTCAAAAATAATTAAAGGCATAGGGATGAGGGATTAAAGTACTAGCTTTATGCAACACATTCAAATGATACTCAACACCACTGTTGTGGTATAACATTTTCAAACTCAACTTCCTAACAAATAGTTTAAGATCAATAATTAAGGTGGCAATATTTGTTGAAGTTGAAGGGACAAGAGTAAAACCTTTGCTTATCATTTAAGCATAGTCAGTATTAAAAACATTCTGACTAAAATTGTAAATAGTAAAGTTGCTTGTATGGTTAGAAACAGTCTGGGGCTCCTTTCATTTCAAAACACTAACATCATAGTTTATGCTGGCCAAAAGAATAGACCAACTTAATTCCTTCTCGCTCGGTTGTTAGATTTCCTCTTCTGCCAATGTTTCCGAGTGTTCTGTTCCTCCCTGTGAGATCTGTGTAAGCCACTCTGCTGATTCATCTGTTTTTTTTTTAAATGTTCTGAGTGTCTCACTGGATCCCAGTTTAAAGGGACAGGAACCTTGTTATATTGGTTGAAAGTAGAATGCTCAGCTTCATCAAACCCTGGCTCATAATTAAGGTAATTATTAGATTCAGATGGCTTAGGATATGTGAAAACATTAGCATATCCAATACAGTCACACTCAAACTGTTATCTTTTATGGTAAAGAATACTGGAGGCAATTTTGTCAATATTTGAAAAGATGTTATTTTAACAGTCACCATAATTGTCAAATACCAAGTCAGAAGTGATGACCTGGTCTATGTCAGTTACCCTCCACGCCTGTTCTGCTGACTGAATTTCATAAGAAGCTTGAGGAGCGCACAGCCTTGATGGTCAAAAGTTCAATTAATTCTTTATAGCAAGGGAAATTAAATTCAGTGTCTTTCAGTAACTTCCAGTTCCGTAACCCTTTAGGGATATATTTTACTTTAATGCTTTCCAGAAAATAGGCATTCTCAATTTGTAATTTTCTAATTTTCAAAAGGTTGCAGTCCATATTGTCAATGTTCTGTTGTAATGCGCAATATTCTCTGTCACTTATTAAGTTAAAAGACAAAGGCTAATTAACCCATTGAGACGTACTAGGAACAGTACCTGAATTAGTTCCAATTCCTTCAGCATGAGCACTATTTCCATTCCCCAAATTGCAACTTCCAATATTATTATCGAAAGGGAGATGGCCTTGACCCAGAGGAATGAAGGAAGCTTATGAACTTATAAATTTCTCCACCTGAGAACAGCCACTTAAACTTGCATCCTGTTGTGTAAGCTGCTGTACCAATTGAGTTAAAAGACCAACCCTGCTGGTCACGTCTTCAAGAGAAGGTTGAGAGGCATTTCCAGTAGCAGGAACTGGCAAGGACATATTGAGACAAACCAAGAACCACATTAAATGCAACAATGAAAATAAAAAACATCCAAGAAATGAAATAACCTGTGACCGAAAAACAATAAATTTTAATAACAATTAAGTGCTTTCATCAAGCATATATCACAGACTTCTTCAGAATGAAAAAGCTACTATACAACACTCATTTGAAAAGCCCTCCAAAGTAAATCACATGCTGTGCAATCACCAATCAAATTGATTGGCATTCAAAACTAAGTGAACACACCTAAAAAGTCAATGAAATGAAAACACATCCCTAAAAATATGTTGGTAAAGAAACATAAAGAAAATATTCAGACTTTGAAACAGTAATACAAATAGCACGCTTGCTTGTAAAGAAGTTAAAGCCAATAACCAAAATAAAAATCCTTAGACAATGTATGAGGTTAAATTCAAAATACTGTGCAAAGAAACCTTGTCATTTGAACCTGGATGAACACATGCATGCAGTCTAATCCGCCATTTCAACTACAGGGTCGCATCCCAATCAACCCAAGGACCCCCATAGGGTTCTTAATAACCTGCTCTATACCCATAAATTCAAATATGTGCCCTGGATTTTTTTTAACATGCTTATAGAGTGCATTGTTAACATTCCGATTTCTAATGTCTAAGGAATGCTCATTAATGGGGCTCTTAAAACCTTCTTTGAGTCTTTCCCACATAAAAACAATTGCACAATCCACACAAGGCCAGGTAAACCACACCAACTGAATTGCAAGTGGAATGAAATTGTGTCTTGACCATAATATCGTTAACACATACAAACCTCTTGTTAGCTAAATACTTACATTGATTTTAAGAACCACATTTAAAATTGCCTTGGCTTTTTTCAATAGTCTCATTCAAAACAGTATTCTCTCTTTCTAAAATTTCCTTAAATGCTCTACCTTTCCTATACACAGTGTGTATATAAAAACATATGACATTGGCATCTAATATTGGAGTAGCATTGTTGACTAGAGGGCATATGAGAGACATGATGTAAGGATAATCATAGCCAGGAAGATGTGAAGAAAAGGCTGATTAGTGACGTGATAAGTAAGAAAAGGTTAGGAAAAGAAAACATTCAAGTCAAGCAAAGATGGAATTAAAAGACAATATTCAGGTGGTAATTTAAGGAAATGAGACAAATGGGAAGACTTAATGAAGAATATAAGGGAAATATATCAAAATTAAATGCTGGGTAGAAGAGTGTTAACTGCTAATGTATATGCATAGGGATATAAATTGATTTGTTTGCAATTTATATAGCAGGTTTATTAAAATGCTTACATATAGGAATAAAAACAATATTACTCTATAATAGGAATGAAGGAATAGTTCCAAAGCAAAGTTTTGTAAGTTAAACTGCTGTGACAATGGTTACCACTTACAGTTCCTAGTTCTTTGTTCTGTGGTGCAGGGAGAAGAAACGTGCTACAAAAGATAGGTGCAAATTGACGTATAATCATTTGCAAGTTAAACTGGCTAGGGAAATGAGGCCATAATGACATGTGAAGGTAGGCAGTCTAAGTATACTTGAATTCATTACCATATGTAGGAGAACTTTCACACTACAATGTGACTGACTGTAGAAAGGTAAAATACTTTGAAAATGTCAGAGTACGTAAATACTACATTTAACAGTATTTGTCATTTACAGAATAAATTAGTGATTATCACCATCACCTCCCACTGACAAGTGCGAGGTGGTATAAGGCACCAAAGGAAGAGACACCTCCAATGAGTAACATATCACAACTTCACTGAGCAAAAGAGATTTCTAATCACTTTTGGGTAGATCAGGACATTGTACAGGATGTGGTTGGCATGTGTCACCTACTCCCACGTGTGCACACACACACACACACACACACACACACACACACACACACACACACACACACACACACACACACACACACACACACACACACACACACACACACACACACACACACACACACACACACACACACACACACACACACACACACACACACACACACACAAAATCAGTTGGCATGTGTGACCATCTCATATCTGTGGTGGATAAGTTATGTGTAGCTTATCCAATGTGGGACAGGTTGGGCATTTTTCAGATCTCTGCATATAGAATGCTTTATAAGTTCTTCAGCATAATACTTCTCCATATGGATGAACCTATATGGTTTTCTTGTTCTCCACTTTAGAATGCATCATCAAGTCCGTAAGTATAGGCAATGTGGTTAAAATTAATGTAAACTGCTACAATTAGTATGACCATGTCAGTAAATCTCTTCCATGTGTTAATAATGTATTGCAGGTCATGCTGAATAATCTGACAGAACCCTGGCTTATGTCACCCCTATGAAACATAGAGAGCATGGCTGAATGCTAGCTTAATACAACTCATGCTCAGAGCCATACTATTGCAAAGCATGTACATAGCCTGCACAAAACATGGCTTCAAAGTTTTGACATTTTTTTTTTGTTTGGAGGCACTAATGCATTTTCCTGCCATAGCATGCAGGAGATTTCTAGCATGTTCTGTGTTAAATAATATGCTAGTGAGGAGACAGGCTAGGCGTGTTCATGATACTCATGTTTACATAGACACGCACACAGAGCCAGCAGGGAAGGTGCATCAACACCATGATCTGACAAGGATGAGGTGGAGCAGCAGCAAAAGGTTGCCACAGAACCCTTCCAGACAGTAACAGGTACAGTACTCATTGGTGGAGGTGCAGGTGAACAGGTGATGTCTAGAGTATAAATGTAGTTGCTGGTGACAGTGCAGTGTTACACAGACCAACCATGGTGCACACTGTATCAACCTCAAGCTAAGCTAGTCATTACATTGTCAGGTCACATCAGATTTTCCTACATACACAATACAGGAGGCAGGGTGGAAATGTTCAACATCCTCATTACAGAAACAGGTACCTTGGGACACAATGACACATGACTGTCTATACACACTGGCTGGCAGAAACATACTGCAGGAGGCATATATATAGGTCAGCAGATGATGGTACTGTGTGTTGGAGACATTTCCATCATGTGATGGGGTAAAGGTAATGTCACATGACTATGACATTTGGGCCCAAAGATTAGATGCCCCCTCCCCCCTTAATGGATGGCATGCAGCTATGAGATCATGACCTGAAAGATATATCCTAGTGAGGTGTCCTGCAATGGCAGCTGTGTCATTGCCACTTACAATCATAGCTTGCATAGTATTGTGGTTTTCTAGATGAAAATGATGTTTCTGAACTCTGTGATGCCTCTCCTACATAGTCAGAATAGGTATGCATCCAATCATGACCTGAGACAGTACTACCAATGTGACTACTGAGGAGGGAAAATGGCAGGTTTTGCATGTAGGTGCAGAATGAAGTGGCATGTACCACCACAGACCTCATAGCAATGTGTACTGTATCCCTGGAGGGCATGTCCTCATAAGTGCTGCTGAACAAACTGAATGACATGCTCATTAATTCTAAGCCATACAGCAGTCAGCTTCATGCTGCACTAGATTGCAGCATTGTGCTTGAAGGGATGTTCATCACATCTGCTGTTTGTTTACAAGTGCTGCCTGCATGACAGTAGCCCAATGTGACAAATGACCATAAAGACTGCCCCTACAATACTGTGCAATGGCTTGTACCCCCGCACCAGATGGTGTGCTTATCTGCTGCCCAAGGACACATCTGTGAACACATGGCACTGACAGTTACAGACTGTGTACTGCTGGGAGTGGTAGGGTGACATCTACTGAGAAAAGCTTATGCTGGTTATACCATTCTTTATTCAAATGGACAGCTATGAGGGCATGCATTACTACAATTTTGGAGACAGATATGGGATTATATAGATAAGGTGTTCTTGCCACACACTGACTAACACACTCTCCTCACAGGGCTTTTATTTCTGTTTAGTACCTAGATATATGTGTAGGCTAGGCTGACATCTATGCTCACAACATTTTTTGACATCTAGGGGAAAATGTTGATAGAGTTCTACCCTAGCAAGTAGAAGAGGGTAGCTACATTTATAGGCAAAAGAATTATGTACTCAACACTGTAGGCATCATATGGATAACACATGCCATGCCTTTGAAGCAATTAGCTACAAGCATGTACAATTCTGAGATTGGTCTGTCTCACAGAGAGGAGAAATTAGCAACATACCTCAACCTCTGTTTTCTGGTGCAAAACCTAGTAGTTGCACATTAGTAATGGGAAATAAAACTGTAGTTCATTAGTATTTCACAAACATGTCTGGTCCTGTTTTAAACATAGTAATTTCATCTATTAGGATAGAAACACTTATGGCAAAGTTCTCATCATGTCTCTTCACTACAAGTACAAATGATAGATGGACTAATAAGTCACCATCACCACAACCCACCCCTGCTGAAGTTGTATCTGAAGATTGTAGTGTTAATGAGCCTGAGAGAGATTCAGTGAAAGACCAGGGGGATGGTGTACAGGACCCTCCCTGGCGGGTATGTCAGCACCATTTCCAGAGGTCACTAGGCCACAAATGAAGCAGGTGGTGCAGGCTGTACTGGAGAAAGCAATGGGCAGATGGTAGTCATGTTGACTCACTGAGAAATCTAAGTCAGTTTTGATGCAGAGAAACAGGTCTGCTTAAAAACACTTTTTCCTCCAATGGGAGCAATACCGCCTCCACTACATTTCCATATCCCCCTAATTTATATCTACTAACTCCATGATTGTACAGTAGTAGGGAAAGGGCAAAGGGAGAAGTTATCTTACCTAAAAGAGGCTTTCAGGGAACCACTTTGTATTGGGATTAGCATAGATTCTCATCGTTCTGCTGTTGGGCTCCCAGGCAGGAGTATGGTTAGAATGGAGGAACTCCTGGAGAAAGTAGCAAACTTGTTCATTCAGCCAGCCCAAGCATCAGCTGAAGATATGGCCTGATCCATCATCTGATAATGGATAATAGTAGTGTCCCTCTGTGCTAGGGTGGAGACAGCATGCTAATGCTCATAATATAATGTACCCTTAGCCAAGATACCTCCTTCCTGTCATGTCATTTTGTAAGCACCGTGTTTCGCCCAAACATTCCCGTCATTTATATTCATTCTGTTTACCTCTGTCCATGGCTTCTCTCCCTTTCCTTGATCATATATATCCAGCCCTGTTTTTCTGCACTACTCTGTGAGAGTCTGCCTGCCCCAGCACACTGTCCTACCATGCATATCCATTCACTATTCCATTGTCTTCACTTGTCTATATAAAGCACCCCCCCAAAAAAATGTCCAGCCTTACTCCACATTCTGCATACTTTTCTACATTAGCCTTGTATGAGTTCCTTTTTCCTGCTTTCTGATTTCATCCACTTTTATGCATCCAACAAACTGTATCTGTGGACAGCATAACATTGCAGTTACAAATGCTGAATGGGTGACAGCTGTATGCAGTGCTTTCTGCCATCCTGCTGAGGGGCATGCTGGATTCTGCAAGCACTGCTTTATTTCATTGTATAACTGTCTCCAAGTTAACATTTTCATTTCTCATAAAGTTCATGCAAAGCACTGTGGGAGCCACTCTTGATTCTGTGTTGTGCTTACATATACACAAAGGAATCCGCAGAACCAAGCGGACAATGTAAAAGCAGCTAAATCACCTTAATGTAAAAAAAAAACAAGAATGTTCAGTAAAACCACGCAATTTTTATTGAGACAAGGTAAACTTAGTGCTTTCATCCTTTCAGATGATTGAACCTCATCAGAGTACCTTTGCAAAGACACAATAAAGTTTAAAGAGACGAAAGCCCATGTAACAAATATTGCAACTCTTGAGATGCTACAAGTTTTAAAGTGACAGTGCATAAAAGGGCAACACCTACAACTAACATTATTTGGTTGTGTTGTTTGTAAATGCACAAAGGATTCAGTTTTATTGTTTCAAAAAATATTTTCACAAGTGGTTTATTGTTTTTGTCATATCATAATATTTTTAAACAAGTGGAACAGATGTGTTTTAATGCAAATATCTGTTGCAGAGTGCTCAAAGAGTAATTCTTTTTTATGTTGTACTGTCACTTTAAACTTGTAGCAGATCAATCACACACTGGTAGAAAAAACACTGTTAATAAAATGCTGAAAGAAACATGAAAGAATGAGTCCGATGAAAGCTGTATTTTTGTACGAGAAGAAAGGAGGTAGACAGGAAACTTGTCCATAGGAACAACAATTTTTAGTAATAAGTAAGAAATGATGTCTCTGTATAGAAAGTTGGTAATACTGCATGTTTGGAGATGCGCTCAGTTCTGAATGCTCAGTCCTTGTAACATATGAGAGTAAAGGTGTGGTATTAATCTAAAATAGAAGTCATACAATAAGATAGTAAATGAACTTAAGGTGCATGGTCTGGAAACAAGAAAGAAGTATGCAAGGGGATGACATTACAATTTAAAGTACAAAAAGAGAATATAAAAATATTCCATGTGATTACCATTACTGTAATAGAAGCAGATGAGAAAAAGTGCGTGCAATTTTTGGGATAGAGTTTTTATGACATGTCGAGTATTATTTCATGGCCATGTTGGTAGATAGACTGACTGCAATAGAATTAATGAAGAGGGAGAAGAATCCGAATTTTAATGTAACTCGGCAGGATTGAGAGAAATAAAATAATCTGTAACGAGGGTTGACAAAATGTTAAAATGCAAATTGTTTAGCTAGATTGATTTTATTCTGGTACTTTTTCACTTTTAAATAACTAAAGTGTGTTTTTCCATTAAGAAACTGGGATTGCAATTCTAGTAGCAGTAGAAAGGTAGCCAGGTCTGTATGAGTTGGGGAAACAGACAAGGAGACTTAGAGTGAGATTGTTTCAGTGGCAGAGGGCTTTTTAGTTCTTGAATCTATAAATTGTAATGCTCCTCACAAAGTGTCATTTAACAGTGCCTTGTATACACTGCCTACTAAGGAGCACTGGCACACAAATTCAGTCATGCATAGCCTAGCACCTAAGTAAGCCTGATGTAAACCCGTGCTGCACCACCCCTTTGCTGTTCACCTAGAAAAAGATCTGGCACCATGGATGGGACCTTTCCCAATTTCTCTGCCACCAGATTGGTAAATGTGGGCATTCTGAGATAATGTAAGGATTGTCTCGTGTTCACTGACAACCAACTAATCCTTAGAGAAATAGATACAGATATTTAATTACATAAATATCACTGGAGTCAAGACTTTCTCAAAACAATTAAAATAACAATCAGGTTGTCAGGAATGTACGTGTTATTCACAGGTTCATAGGTAGGTACTAGGCTATTGGCCCTAGGGCCTATATAAGCCTAGCCAAAAAGGTAACCTGGCTTTTGCCACCCAAAAAAATTATTTTCCTGTGCCCCTGTCACGCAGAGCCACAGAAGTGATCCCCAGGGTAAATTTCCTATCTCCCATGCAATCATCAAGATTTTTCTTGAAGAGTGCTAATGAGAAGCTTTGTTTGATATAGATAGGTAGTTTGTTCTAGAGTATGGGAAATCTCTGGGACAGGAATCTATCCCTCCAGCATGTTCTGTTTATTGTGGTGACAAGGTTTAGGTCCCTAGATTGTGTAACTTGGAGGATTGGGTTTCTTTAAGTGGAGCATGTCCAACAGCTCTGGGTTTGACATAGCTTTGTATGTTAGGCAGGACATAGTAAAACTGGAGTTTTTCGAGATGGTCTGCATAGATCATCTATTTGAGGCCAGTAATCCCCTTTGTGAGGTATTTCTTTGGCGTTTCCAGTTGTTGTAGATGTCTTGTGAGGTACATACCAAAAGGGGCGCTGTATTCTATAATGGGTCTAATGAGTGATGAGTAGACGGGAACAATTACCTCTTTTTTCCTGGATGAGAAACTTTTTGTGATGAGGTGTGCCATGTAGAAGGATTTCCTGACTACTGTGGTGATGTGATTATCAAAGGAGAGACTATTGTCCACCTGAGTTCCAAGGTCTCTTATCACGCTTTCAGTGTTAAGTAGACTACCGCCTATGTGGTAGTTCTTGGGTACAGAGTCTTTACCAAAACGGATGACAATACACTTTTTGGCATTGAGCTAGAGGCCATGGCTTTGACACCAGGCATCTGTCTCAGTGAGGCCCTTTTGTGGGATGCCCACATCATTAGGGGTTTTAATTATGGCTCCTAGTTTGCAGTCATCTGCGAACTTCATTAGCCAAAGACCTTTTGCATTAGCCTGTACTTCAGAGAAGTAGATACCAAACAGGAGAGGACCCAGGAATGAACCGTGTGGTACTCCAATTGTCACTGGTCTTAAGTCAGATTTGGAGTCTGCTACTTTCACAGTGTGGGTTCTGTCAGTGAGCCAGTTGGCAACCCATCTTCTGACATAGGGATTTATACCTAGTTTAGTGAGTTTATCTATAATTCCAGAGTGGGGGATAGTGTCAAAAGCCTTGGCGAGATATAGATAGGCTTTGTGAACCACTTTATTCTCATCTACGGCTTTGGTGATGACTTCAAAGAAGTCTATCAGGTTTAGGAGACATGATCTGCCTTTTACAATCCCAAACTGGATGAGGTCCAGAGTTTGGAGATTACCAATGTCATTGTTTATATGTTCCATGATATGTTCCATAGCCTTGCAGACCAGGCTCGTCAGGCTAATGAGGCAGTAGTTCCTGGGTCCGTGGTGGCTCCCCCTTTGTGGAGTGGGATAAGCATCACTGTGTGCCATTCAGTGGGCACAAAGCCTGAAGTGAGTCTATGATTGAACATGGTACTTAGGTGGGGTGCCAGTTCATTCTGTAGTTCATGTAGAACGCAGCCTGGGATGTTATCAGGTCCCATGGATGTTGTGTTCTTTGCTTTGGAGAGGGTGATTTTTACCTATGTAGCTGTGATTACAAGAACTTTGCATTCTTCCGGTATAGAGATGGGCCCTTTAGGGGGTGAGAGGGGGGTAAAGTTAGCACTAAACCTATCTGCCAGGATATTGGCAATATCAGTTGGTTCTGTATATTTAGTGCCATTGTGCTGTAACTCAGAGCAGATCTGAGTGTTGCCATTGAGATTCTTGACATAGCCATAGAATGCTTTGCGGTTATCTTTAGAATCAGTGGTGATTTTGTTTTTGTAACTAGCTTTGGAGGATTTTATGAGGAATCTCAGCTTCTTACTGAGGCTGACCAGGGAGTTCCTCCAATCAAAGAATTTTATTCTTTTTTGCAACAGTTTCTTTCTTCTGTTGTAGAGTTTGTTTATGGCACGGGACCACCAGATTGGCTTCCTTTTTTTGGAGGATAGCATCTTGGTTCTGTTAAGGATTGCATGATCCATGCACTCGTGTAAGTGCTTATAAAGTGCATTTGTGTAGGATTCAGCAGTTGTACCTCTATTGTCCATCTGCATGGGTGTTGTGAAGTTTGCCACTTCTGTCTTAAGAAGCGTGAAGTTGGCTTTGGAGACATTTTTTTACAGTGGTTTCCCTAATGGGGGTGGGGGTGGGATGTGGATGTCTAGGGTGAATAGCTTGTGGTCGGATCTGACCAACAAGGAATTGACCTCTTTTGTGGAACACCCGTTGCCCATGTTGGTAATGACCAGGTCTAGGATATTGCTGCCCCTGGTGGGGTGTGGATAAGTTGATCCAATGCATTGGAATTTATGAATACCAGAAAATGTTGAGCAAAAGAGATGCTGCATGAGTAGTTTTCCCAGTTAATGGTGGGGTAGTTGAAATCACCCATTATTAGGGTATTAGGTTGTACCCTAATATTTTCCAATGTATCAAGAAATGAGGAGTGGGAATCCTGGGGCATGGTGGGGGATCTGTAGCAAGTTACAATTTGGATTGCGGTCTTGCCCAGAGTTAGCTGCACTTGGATAATCTCGGATGCATTATGCTAAGCAACTAGCCTGGAGATGTGGATATCCTTAATGAATATGGACATGCCTCTGCCTTTAGTGTTTTGGTCCAAGTTAGGGGGCCGAAAGGTGTGGTATGAATTATAGCCTGGTAATGCAAGGGTGCTCTCTAGAGACTTGAACCAGGTCTCTGTCACTGCACAGATGTCAATGTTCTCCATTTTAAGGAGTGCCTCAAGAGAGTGCATTTTGAGGTTTAGAGTTCTAGCACTGAGTAGCATTACCCTCAGATTTTGCTTGCTTGTACCTGTTATGGTGGTGAATTCCCACACACATGCACAGTACTAACCCAACACATTTAACAATATATGCTGAGACACTTAAAAGCAACCTTTTTAAACCCCAAAGATGAAGTAGACATTCATCCTACAAAAAGAATGGCCAGCAACCCCAAAAGCTCTCCGCCAAAGCAATGCCCAACACAACACAATACATATAGCCACATACTTTAGAGCCGCAACTACAAAGCCCTAAGGCAAATAAACACATTAAACAATATTTTAGTCATAGTAGACTTCATTGTTAGACATGCAGATATGCCAATCACAAGGCTGAGTAAGGAGAAAATCAGTCAGTTGTGTCTCAGGGACTAGGATGTGCCAAGTCACCCATGCAATCAAATCATTAGCCCACACGTACCAGTATGACTCAGTCACTGTTTATGTGGGTGCAAATGACCTGAGATATACCTTTCTGGACTGTATGAAGAGAGACATTATGGAGCTCTCAAACTGTGTGTCCCAAGCTTGTATGTGCCTAGCACTGAGCAATATTCTACCGTCACCAAGAATGATACCACAGTATGAACAAAAGATTATTGACTTCAATAACTGGCTTAGTTTCTGATGTCATTCCGAGGGTATACTTTATTTGTCAGCATGTGAGGATATGGCCAACACACCACATTGCTTTGCCATATATGGTCTGCACCTGTCCCTGCCAGGTTTTCAAAAAATTGGATGAAACACCTTCCTTCCCATTAGTTCCTTTTTCAGACAATACCAAACTAACAGACCATGTGAAATAGCAAAGCCAACCCAAGGGAACTTAAAAGTCTTACTGCTCAATGCCCACAGCCTAAACAAGACACTCTACTTCCTCCAGGATCTCCTCACCCTGGAGATTGTGCACATCTGGGTAATTACAAGACAGTCAGCTCCAGTTTAATCCCTTTCTCATCTGGCTGTCCCCCAGGAAATACCATCAAACAAAGAGAGGACCCTGGCAGTGCAATGCCTTACATGCATTTATGCCAGCCACTGCACAGGCAGGGACTAAAGGTGGAGGTGTCTAAATCTATATAAAAAACAAACTCACCTCAAGACTAGCCAAACAGGACAATGCGCTTGAGCTTCTTCCTGTCCAGATCTCCATAGGCAAAGTCCCATATCATATCCTTGCACACTATAGGTCACTATCTATGACCTAAAGTATCCATAATTCATACTTGGAATTACAGGAGGTTATCACCCTTCAACCCAATATCATATTCATGGACAACTTCAACTACCCCACTACAAACTAGGATATTTACATGATATCAAACTTACAGGCCCAGAGATTTCTGGGCTTTGCAAACACAAACAGCTTGGACAAGATACCCATGCACCCACTACAAGTGCAAACATATCATCCTGATTCACTCAAACATGGAAGAATGCTGTACCCCCAGCGGGTGTCCTCTCTGGTAAGATCAGACCACAAAGCTGTCTCTTTCATACTAAAAATCAAACTTCTTACTACTAAGTGAAAACCTGTCAACATTTCAAGCTGCTACAAACATTGAGAATCCAGCTGTTTATGGAGAATCGTTCACTAAATCCCTGTATAATCATGCCAATAAATGTATTGAGGCAGCTGTGCCTATCAGAAATAAAACCAGAACTAACTAAAAAAACAAACAAACAAAAAAAAAAAAACATCCAGGTGGAATCCAAACAAACAGATTGTACAACAGAAGAAAAAGGAGTAGCCAAGATTAGCTAGTGCTATGCCCAGCATATTAAAACACCCTTATCAATCTAAACAAGCAACTAAGTGGAAAAGTAAATCTACTAAAGACAACTATGAGGTAAAGATAGTCTACCAGGCAAAGGACAACTGTGCTTTCTTCAGCTATGTTTTAAATCTCAAAAGTAGCACACAGCAATGTGCAAAGCTGAGAGTAAGTGGAGTGACACATGCAACCTGTAGATATTGCAAATCTGTTAGCCAACAAATTCAGCACCAATTTAACTCCCCTTCTCAACTGGCTGTCCCCTGGAAATACCATCAAGCCTACCACCTCCCCCAAATGATCAGTAGGTAGTATGTCCGAGATGTGCTTTCTAAGTCCAAAAACATTGCATCAGTTGGTCCCCAATAATATTCTAGGATGCCTTTTAAATAGCCAGACAAATGACCAATTAGGGCCACAGAGGTCACTGTTGTGACCATAGCTATCATTCAGGCTTTGTGCCATGAAAATGGAGAACTGCAACTGTCATAGCTCTGCAGAAGGGCAGGCCATCAACAGACCCTAGGAACTAAAGACCCATAAATCTGACTAGTCTCATTTTCAAAGGTGTGGAAATAATTATTATGGAAATAATAAGCACATAGAAAACCTTCAGACACTGGATTCAAACCAGTATGGTTTTGTCAAAGGCAGACTGTGCCTACTCAACCTGGTGGACTTCTTTGAAAAGGTCACCAAGGCATTGATTGAAGGCAAAATGGTTCCTATTGCTTACCTTGACCTGGCTAAGCCATTTGATTCAATATCTCACTTAGTCATTGTAAACAAACTCCTGGATCTAGGTATAAACCCCCATGTTATAGCCTGGGATAGTTAGGATGGGGAAACTGCTTCCTTAATGATGCCTGTGACTAGCTCCCTCAGTCCCTCAGAGTTCTGTGCTGGATCTGTTTCTTTTTGGGATCTACTTCTCAGAAGTCAAGGCCAATGTCAAAGGCCTCTCGCTGAGCAAGATTGCAGATAATTGCTAATAAGGAGCAGTCACATAATCACCCCCCACCCAAAAAAAAAAAAAAAAAAAAAAAAAAAAACACTAACAGCCTACAGGAATGACTACCAAAGACAAATGACTGGTGCTAAAGCCACATCCTAAAACTAAATGCCAAGAAATGCATAACAGTACCCTTTGGGAAGTCAGCCACCCTTGGAAATTACCTCATCAATAACACACCCTTAAGAGTAGAACCATTAGTCAGTGATTTGGGTACTTATAAAGGTAGTAACCTGGTTTTCATTCAACATGTGTCTAAGGTAGTAAACAAAAAAATCATTCTATGTTGCTCAACTTATAAGCAAGGGATGGCATCTAAGTCCATGGAAGTCAATGTTCCAGTGTATTTGGCATTCATCAGTTCCATCATTGAGTACAATGTCCCCTTTAGTATGTACCTGAACAAGCACATGAAACAACTGGAATGTCTGCTAATGTTCTTTACAAAAAGAATACAGGGCATGGACAGCATGTCCTATTCAGATCACCTCAAAGCCTTTTATCTATACTCTGCTTCCTATAAACTGTTGAGAAGTGATCTATGCCTGGTATAGAAGGAATCCTTAGATCACACTCTAATAGACCTTTTGTATCTCGGAAAAATGAATATCATCAGAATTACACAATCCAGGGATTTGAACTTAGCTTGTGACATAACTAGAATGCTTTAGAGAGACAGGTCTGTGTCTCAGAGAATACCCCTTCTCTGAAAATTCCCATCTATGTCAAGCAGAGCTCTTCCTAATTCTATTTAAGGAAAAACCTGGGCAAGTGGATGCGAAATTGGAAATACATCCCAGTTCTAGCACCTATGTCTTTAATGGACAGGGGCAGACTGCAAATCTTGCTCTAGATTGCATACACCCCTTATACTAACCTCTAAGGCACATATACTTGAAGGATACATGCAAGATGTTTGGTTAGGCTTAGAAAGGCCCAAGTGATCATTAGCCTAATATACACTTATGAACTTATGGGTCCACTATGAAATCTTGAGATTCCACAATCTCAACTGTCAAAATCCTGAGTCCAGAATGTCGAGATTGTGGAATCCTGAAATCGTAAAAAAAAAAAGAGAGATGAAAGCTTTTAAAAACATGTTTTTGCTGAGGGGCAAGCCCCTCTGCACCCCCCACACCCCCTGCAAATTAAATATACTAACTCTGAGATCGCACTACAGTAAAGAGAATGGTAATGTTCCCATTCCGCACTGTATAGCGATCTCCATCCCCACCATCTCACACTTCGAAAACTCTCTAAAATCACATCTCATAAGCACCTGACTATGGTCATGCATAACCTAAAACCACTGCTTTAGCTCTGTAAATGCTACAGTTTTTTTTTTTTTCATCCAACAATTTTTTTCTCTTTAATATAGCTATTTCATTCTAACATGATGGATGTAATGACTCTCAATGCTAAAATGTTTTTTGCCTGTTTAACTGCTGAGTTGTATCCTGTCTGTTTTACATTTCTATCTTATTAGCTGGATTGTTGCTGTTACAATGTGTTATTATCAGTTTTACTACTATGTATTAAATTCTAGTACTTCTGTTAATATATGTGGAGCTTTTCTCCCCGGGCCACCGCTGTAAATGGACCCAGTCCAGTCGGACTATCCCGGTAAACAAATATAAAATAAAATGAATAAAATAAATAAAACATTACCATTCACTTCACTGTGCAGCGATCTCAGAATTAGTATATTTAGGTTGCAGGGGGTGTGGTGGGTGCAGGATAGTTTTCCCCCCTGCAAAAACATATTTTTAAATGCTGTCATCCTTTTTTTTTTTTTTTTTTTTTTTTTTTAAGATTTTGAGATTCCACAATCTCGACATTATGGACCAGGGATTTTGACAGTCCAGATTGTAGGATCTCGAGATTTAGAAGTGGACCTGAACCTATGTATGATTTTATTTAGCTATCCTTAATTGACAAAGTTAGTCCCAATAAGCTTGAGGCCTCTTTTCAAGGGAGACCCAAAGTTATTTATATATGTTTGTGTAAATATACACACACACACACACACACACACACACACACACACACACACACACACACACACACACACACACACACTCTTGTTAGTGGAAATTACACTAAGTTTTTACAGTAAGTGCTGTGAGATATTTTGAATCTGCCTGAGCTACCACCAATTCAGGCTGATGGGGCCTTCACTTAACATCTTAACTAAACTCATTACAGCCTAGTGATGCCTACAGGTGTTTCTGTAGTTACATCCTACTGACACCTCTGGGTATCAATTATTCCTTGTCCATGTCTGCATTAAAATTTCCAAAAACATGCTACATACAAGATATCAAAAGATATCTTAAATCTTAGACAATGAGAAACACAACTGTGTTGAATGACTTCTGACTAGTGCAGACAAAGGGATACTGAACATTGTTTGTATACTATTTACTTATATTGTAGTAATTTTCATATTGCTCTAAGTATCTCAACAATATGTAGAAGTCCTTAGACTCGTATGAAAGGTTATGCTTGTATAAAGAAAATGCTGATGGCAGTTTGTGTGTTACGTGAATGACTACTGATATATTGTAAGCTGTTTATACAGCAATACATAATTCATATTCGTTTTTTGGATTATAAAATCCAGTTTAAGACCTAGAATTGAATGAATGCAACCATTATAAAGGTTATTTTGTAATGAATAGCTTGCCATTTAGTTTGCTAGTAATACATATGGTTCTAGAGATATGAATATTTGAACTGTGAGGTGAAAATTTCATTTTTAATAGACAGAGGCTACACCAGCTTGGATTTAAGAGTGCAAGCTCATAAGAGCTCCATTGGAGGGAATGACTTTGGCATGGCACACTCAGGATGTGTAGTAAGCCCTAATGTTGCACTGCAGTGACTGTAACAGAAAAATGAATCCAGTCACCTTCAGTAGGAAGCGACACCACATCCTTTTGATCTTCCAAAACCAATGGCAAGTGTACTATCTGTTGAGCCACTGATATTGATTGTCATCCATTAGCTGGAGAATGCAGTCACATATGTGGCCCTAAAGCTCATTATCTGACTTTGTATCTCACTTTTCTATGCACAAATACCCTGAGTCAGAGAAATAACATTTACAGATCGTGCATTGTTTACCATGGCCAGATGCTGAATGTCATCCATTTTAGAATATACCATATGTCCCATATCTCTTTCTTGTTCATCTAGTGTGTTTTTGTCTTTCTTTAATATGTTACCTTTTCATGCAGCATCGTAGTAATACAAACTGCTCCAGTTCTTACACTCATTTCTATATTTGCCAGTATTCTTTTCATATACATTTTTTATTCCATTGAGTTCAAATGATTTAGAGGGCATTTTCTTTCATGACATCTACATCTATATGTATTTTAGCATGATTTAAGGTCTCATATACATCACTGCCATGTGGATTGGCAAATTCATTCCTTTGGATTGCCACTCATATTTCTGCCTGCTTGTATGCACTACCTTTGATCTAATTGGGCTTCGGTCTCCATTTTCTTGATCTTAAACGTACTTTAACATTACATATTGCATTTAGTGGTCACTGCTCTCTTCACTTGTTTTTGTACATTTGCTGGTCTATTCTGTATTTTTTCCCAACTTAAATCCTTGCCCCTCCAGGCTATATCTCCATTAATTTTCTATGTAATTCTGTGGATTTCACTATTAACTTCATTAATCTATTATTTTTGGTGTAGTACAATTATGGAATCAAACTTTTTAATTAACTTTTCCTGTGTATTACTTCCTTATACTGAACTAGATTTGCATTGTTTAAGAATTCTAGTCAAGCACTTCTAAACTTGTTTGTTGCACTACACAAGGACCTTGATGTCACATCAATACTTACGACTGTGTATTATTCAATGGCTGTGACTCACTCTAGCTGAAACTGATCAAATCTCCAGGCAGAGCACACAGATAGCTTTTTAACAGCAAGCCCTTTTCATGTCAGTCAATAGATATCCTGACATAACCAGCAGTGAGTCACTTATTAGACTCTGCTGCTGACATGACAGCCTAGAGGTTGGTGGTACAGATATGAAAATATCTAGCATCTGTGTTAATGGAAAGTAAAGAAAATTAAACAAAAATACCTGACCCCATGTAATGCCAATAACACAGGAGAAAACAAGCTTGAGCATTAGAATTTGAATCAGATTTTTTAGCTCTGTTTCACATCTATGGATTGTTAGATCAAGCTGAGACAAAAGGAGAATATGTAAATACATAAGGAAAAAAATGTTGTTACTTTAATGCTGTAATTAACACAGTGGCAATTAAATATTGCCTATAAGACTTGAATTGCTGTACTAAAAATGCTTCTCTGAACCAACAGTATTACCATTACATCTGCTTTGTCCTGCTTCACACACTGTCGTAAGCCGGTAGAGTATCAGATCAGTTTACTATTCACTTTGTCTGTCTGGTTACAGATACATTTGTCTGCAAGTAGTGACATCTCTCTTTATTAATTGACTAAAATGTCAAAGGAAGTAAGTCCATTTTTAACAGCAAATTTATCACAAATAATTGCATTTATTTATATAATTGATATTTGAAACTTGGGATGTTCTAGGGTTCAGCACTGCTGTGAATCAGAAGACACTGAATAAGTTGGTATTTCAAAAAGTAAATACTACAAGACATACAGTTATATTTGCAGAGTTTATATTAACAATGCAGAGTACCTTGAAGAAGAATTAATCATCATCCTGGGCTTTTAAAAGATGTGGAAGAAGAGGAAGTACGAGACTGGTCTAAAAGGATATAGAAGGATAATTGCTATTTTGTAGATGTCCAGTTAATTGATTTTCAGAATGTCATAGCTGGAAGGTCACCCGGCAGGTTAATCAAAGTTAGATTTGGAGAAGAGGGAGAAGATGAGTTTTTACTTTCCCACTTTCTCCCTTTTCACTGCATTTGTGTGACCACGGAGTTACAGAGTGTGCTTGAGTTAGAGTGTGCGTATATCTATATCTGTCTGTCCATCTATTTAATTATATGTGGTTATGTATATATTATTATACAACGACCCCCCCCCCCCCATTAATATTCCAAAATGTGCACGCTGATTTGTCAGCATGCGCGTTGTAAATCAAAGACTTATACTAATGGAAAAGGTCCAGTCGCCCAGACTTTTTCCATTAGTATGTCTTTTTTTTTTTTTTTTTTTTTATTTTAACAGCAACGGAGAATGCAAGATCTCCATTGCTTTTTAGAAGCTGTCTTGCTATGTTAAACTCCTTTAACATAGCGAGACAGTTTCTAAAAAGCTACGGATATCTTGCTTTCTCCATTGCTTCCACCCACAGCTCTGATGTACTGCGTAAGCATACGCATGCACAGTACATCAGAACTGCTGCAGAATACCAGACAGCTGCGGAAGGGCAGAACAGAGGCATTATACAATGCCATTGTTTAAGAAAAGTTTTTTTTCTTAAATAATGTCATTGTATAATAGCAATAACCCACTTCTGGGTGTGGGTAATGCTGGATTTACCCACGGTTGTCTTTGTTTGGCCACTCAGGATTCGCCCTCTTGATCAAACCACACCAACCATCGGCAAATCCAGCATTACCCACACCCAGGCGTGGGTTATTGCTTAAATATATAATATCTAAATAGATATTTTGTGTATGTGTGTGTGTGTGTGTGTGTGTGTGTGTGTGTGTGTATATATATATATATATATATATATATATATATATATATATATATATATATCTATATATATATATATATATATATATATATATATATATATATATAAAATACAGATACGTGTGTATGTATGTGTGTACATGTGTATATATATATATATATATATATATATATATATATATATATATATATATATATAAAATATACAAACACTGTAAGAAAAACCCAGCCAAGTTACAGTTTTCACTGTGTAATACCTTAAACCTCATGTAATAGAGGCCCATAGGATAAATGCAAATGACCGGATAAATGCAAATGACCTGATGACCTGTTATGGGCATACAGTGCTTTAGCTACATGGCTTCTAAGTGGCCATGACTTTTTCCTTTTTAAGTCTTTATGGGTACATGTAGTTCGCAGGTATAGAAGCTTGCCTGTAAAAAGTTGGATTTGGTTTGTTTGTTTTATGACCTTTTGAAAGATACTCCCCAGGATTCACGAATCCTCCATGTAAGACTAAAGTAGTCTTACACGGAAACGCCAGTGTAAGAGTAAGACGGCAGCGCACCATGCATATTAATGAGGGCGCGCTGCCTCAACTATAAGTCTAACATGGAGCGTGCACGAGTGCAGGGGGCGTGTCGGACTGCTGAGCAGTCCAAAAATCCACGCCTCTGCAAGTCTCTCAATCGGGGAATGTCAACCTACATGAGCAAGTCCGCTCAAATGTGTACATACCCAACACTACACTCCCCCACATTTTAAACCCCTGTACAATTATAAAATGTAAAACTTTAATTTTTTTTTTTATTATTATTCCCGATATAGCTGCCCTTATTTGCATGGGTTTGCCCATTGCTTAGCTACAGTTAGCAGTTTAGACATCGAAGAGGATAATAAGAAACTTATATGTAAATTAAGCAAGATAGCGTAGTGGTAGAGTCTTCGCACAAAGAGGAGGCATTCCCAGTTCGAGTCCCACCACTCCCCTTTCTATTTTCTGTTGGAAATCTGTATATAAAAATAATCCCTGACATTTATCATTTAAATTTCAGTAAAAAGCATTGAAATGGCCTATGTAGTAGTGAATAAATTTTATATATATATATATATATATATATATATATATATATATATATATATATATATGTATATATATATATATATATAGATAGATATAGATATAGATATATATAGATATATATATATATAGATATATATACACATAAGAAAGTGAAATGGTTATGCATACTGATGGATGCATAAGTAACATATCTTAAGCAATGTGAAGCACTGATAAGCAAAGTTTACCAGTATTAAGCATATTTAAATATAATTGCTCGTAGCTAAGCACTGCTTTAACTAGCACAATAGCTTTGCGCGGAGCTGCCCATCACGCAAACGAGCACAAATAGAAGATGTTTGCGCATAGCTGTGCACCGCACTAACCAGCATAACAGCAGGCAACACTGGGCAACGTAGAGCAATGTTGGGCAACGTAGAGCAATGTCAGGCAACGTAGAGCAACGTCGGGCAAAGCTGAGCAAAGTTGGTAAAACACAGCCACACTTCCTAACCAGTCTGGTCAGTAGTAAAATAAAAAGCAATGACAGGCCTCGAACTCTGGATACTGTGTACCATAATCACAGTTCTGAACCACTAAGCCATGACAGCTTTTCATAAGCATGCACTTTCAACACACACATACATATTGATGGAAGTTTACCCATTGCTAAGCAGGTGTGCCTTCAGCTGAGTTTTTTCAAAACTGGCCAATCACAAATAAGTGTGGGAAATGATGCATATTTAAGCACCATAGGCAGGAATACTTGCCATAACTGGTTGTAGCTCCCATCTGCAGGCAGCAATGGCCGGTGCTGGAGAGGGTTCTCATTTTCGAGCGCAACATTGGGGCATTGAGGAGTCAAAAGTAATGGTTTGGCTCCTTGTCCATAATCATGAGGATAGACTCCTGCGGGGCCAGTACCAGGGCACCCAATACAAAGCAGAAGCCTGGGACCGTCTATCCCATGAACTCACCAGTGCCACAGGTGTCCCTCGGATTGGTGAGCAGGTCAGACACCACCATGTAGACCTGAAGAGATGCAAGGTGGATCAACTGGACCAGTGGATCCAGGAGGCCCATGGGATGGAAAATGCCCCACTACTAAGTAGTCATGGAATTAAGTAAGAATTGCTATTCTAGTGTATACTATAGATAGGTATATCTCAATATCACTTCATTTACTTCACAGCTGCAGGTGTCCATGCTGTGAATCAGCAAGCCTATGCAGATAGGCTGCTAAGACTGCGCCACCAGGCAGGTTAGTAATTATTCTGCTTGTACTGTTATGTAAAATAAATGAGAGAGCCTGAAAAAAGTGTTTTAACACAATAAATAAAGGTATAATAATTCTCTAATAATTATTCTGCATGTACTGTTATATAAAATCAATGAGAGAGCCTCTAGAAAAGTGTTTCAAGTCTTTAATAAAGGTATAATTCCTGGAGTGTGTCTGTGACATTTTCTTTGATATGTTGTTGTACTCTTGCATTATAGAAATAGTACTGTTGTATTAAGCGCTGTTAACACACAGTTGGGTAGGCCCATATAAAGTGGATGAAGGGAGTGCCAGTAGCTTTTAAGCATGTTCACAGTCCTCAACTGTTGGTTCATGCCCAGCATGTACAGGTTAATCTGGCACATGAGTAGCTTGGTATTGTGTTCCACAAAAATGTCATTGTGCTGGCAGAAATGTAGGGAGCTGTTAACATATAACTAATAATTTCTCCTAAACATATCTAGATAAGTATAGGAAAGTAGAGCTGTCAGTGTACCATTTCAGCAGTAGTGTGTCTGATCAACTCACAAAATATGTAGCAGTAACATCAGCATCCCGGACAGTTTGTATGTCAGATACAGCCCATGTATATAAAGATCTAGCAAAACCCATTTCACGATTTAAGGACAATTGGGTAGTGTAATAATACATGTAGGGGACATATAATTGCAGTTAATATGAATGTAGTGTAAACTAGAAGGATATATAAGTTGTTAATGGAGCTATCATTTTCCACCCTACTGTATGTGCATACAAAATGCAATTCCGCACCTCAATGGGTATGTCTAATCTCAAAACATTTGTTGGGACATATGTCCTATTGGTTTATAAATATCTGCATTTATTTCGATGCATGTGCCCTGTTCAAATACCACAATATTGGTGGCCTGTTGCCATTAATTAAACCTGCATGCTGTTGTAATGTACACTGTTGTTCCATAAATTCATGTGTCATGCTTGCTGTTCAACTGTTGGAACTCTGGTGTGTTGGGTTAATGGGAATACCTCTGCATGCTGTTATAACTAATTGTGAATGCTGTTGACTGTTACTAACCCATATTTTCATTAAATCCTCCTAAATATAGAACGTATGGGAAGGCTGGTCCCAGCAGACCCACCTGTCCCACCTCAGCTGGCGATGGCACCTGGCACCAGCAGGTCCAGTGCCCAGCCTGGGACCTCCTCCTCCATTGGCCCTGTGCCCCCTTTGGGTGGAAGCATTGCAGGGGATGGGGCTCGTCCCCCCCCGTGCAAGGGTGGGCAGAGGAGAGCCACTATCACCCTCCGAACGGTCCGGGCTGTGGTGCGTAGGGAGCTCTAGCGTTCTGTCGCTGATCCTCTACGTCAGCTTGAGGCACGAGTGGCGTGACTCACGGGTGAGCCTGCCCTCCTATGCAGCCCCCAGCACAGCCATCCTCTGGGCTGTGAAGGTGCAGTGGTGACTGCCCATGGGTGGGGATCTCAGTTCCACTGTTGCCATCTGTGGGCTCATGGGCTTGCGATTTCCAAACATCCTTCCCCGTCAATGGTGTTCACCCACCACGTGTCATATTCTGCCCCTGTATGTGTCTTATTTGTCCTGTCTGTTTACCTCCCCAACCTACCTCCCCAAATATACCTACATCCCCTACCCCACATTCCACTCTCACCTGTAAAAAGGAAAAAAAAGGACACTCTCCTCCAAAAAAAAATTACGCCCCATAAATAGCTGCCCATTTTGCACACATGTCTGCTGGACATATAAAATGTAATTCAATTGGCAGTACAACATACTTTGTTGTCCTCATCCCTCTCCCAGGGGTGGAAGGTTTCATATTTCCCTCCAAAATTATTGCATATGCACAGCCGTTGCTGTAAAAGAAATTGGCAGCTATGGTCCTTCCCTACACCCGTCCTGCACATCCTGAACTGTTTTCCCTACTGTCTTTCCCTCTTTGTGCCCCTTTTTCACTACTGTCCTATCTCCCCATTTTCTTTTCTTTCAAAGAAGTGAGCGTGAGGGTTAGCGGGAGTAAGCACTTTTAAGCAGTAGTAAGCAGATTTGCACGAGTGTGCGCTTGTGTGCGCTTAGCTAAGCATTGCTAAGCTTCGCACAAACCCACGCAAACCCACTTACAACTGCTTAAAAGTGCCTTAGTCACCCTGCATGCGAGGTCCCTTGTTCTGCTCAGCAGCAAAATAAAACACCACTGTGAGTCTCGAACCGCGGATTCACTAGACTGCCTGAAGTACCACTAAGCCACAGTAGATATACAGCAGGTTGTTGCTGAAATAGATATATCATGCATCCGAATGAGTGAATGTAAAGGAAAAATAGGAATGCCATAACACAAAACCTGTTATGTGGAACTTTACCAGCAGTTGTTGTGGAATTGCATGACATGACTGTGATAAGAGAACCAGCCGTTCTAGCAGTAAATGATGTTACAGCAACACTTTACAACCCCCAATCAGTATCATAGCAGGACAAACACTGGCATATCTGACTAGGGCAGAGGACATATATCCCAACTGTGACTACATATCAGGGATGTCCCTGATTTTGAAACATATGTTAGCTGTGTCCCTCTGAATCCCCTGAAAAGTACTGATGTTAGGCAGAAAGGTGGGGTATTACACCTAATGAATAATGACAATATGTAGGAGTTAGACACCACTTGTACTTCAGAAAAGGTGTAGTAATTCATATGCACTGGTTCTCCCGAAGTCTCCACGTACTGTTCCTAATATTTATAAGGTGTACTTCACTTTTACCTACCTTTACCTCACTCTGTTCAGATATTTACCTGAGTGTTTCAGGGGCCTGGCCGAGGCAGAAACACACAGGCATATCAGCTTTTCTGCTGTTACACACTGTGCAAATATCTTTGGAAGGAGTTCCACAAGCATACCCTTATGTAGGAGTACAACACTGAAATACCAAAGGATGTAGCTATGTACTGGTAGTAAACGACTGTAACAATGGCATTGTACCAGTGCTGGAAAGACTTGTGCGTTGCACAGACAGAGAATAACAGCCTAACATCTGGCTACCATCTGGATAGGTCCACAGTTGTGAGCTATGCAGACAGACTACTTGCCTCGCTAAACTAACAGGTACACAGCAACCATTAAAGTCCAGCAAGATAACAATCACACAATAATACATAATGCTCTCTGTATGTCTGCATCCCCACCCAAATGTACAATATACCTGTGTGTTCAGGGTCTACCAAGGTTGTAGGCAGGCATACTCAGTACTGGAATTGTCCAGTTTTCTTGAGCATCCTGTGCTAATGTCAACAATAAAAAAGCAAAAACTGTGCAGAAGTGAGTACATTAATATTCACAGTATACAGTTCACAAAAGTTCATGTGCCAAATGAATACATCTCAATAACTACTTTTGTATGGCAGTTAATTGTATAAGTAGAAAATAAACTACATATTCCCATGTATCTTGTGTTAGCATTTGTAGGGGTGAGTACAATTCTACACTGACAACTGTGTACTGGAAGTGGCAACATTCAGGTCTGAGTACAACATTTAAATCACTGGCTACACCCCTAGCTTCAGATATAAGAACCATACCAACATTCTGACTTACAGAACGGTGTCCACAACAAACAAACATGGGCCCCACTTTGGAAAGCAGAAAGGGCTATGCCTACCTGACATAGCAATTTATAGCATTGGGTTGCTATGACAGTGAGTACTGCAATTACCACACAGCAAGCTGCATGCAATTACCAAATGGTGGCCACCAATTGGTGCAGAGGCCATCACATGCACATGTGCAGATACCTATAAAAGCAGGCTGTACTTGCTGCTCACACATGCAATCATCCCATTGCAGATACTGAGAGAGAGAGAGAGAGACAGAGACAGAGACAGAGACAGAGACAGAGAGAGAGAGAGAGAGAGAGAGACACACACACCCACATCAGCCGAAAAAAAAAAAAGGCAAAGGCACACCGAACTGAAAACTATGAACACATACAAAGAAAAGGTATGTAACAGATATGTATTTACTGGCATGTAGTAGATGTATTTGAAGACTACTCTACATACTTTGAAACATCCATATGTGGCAGAAGTACGTATCTATGCACAGATGCCCTGCATAACTACTGCCATGGAAAAATTAGTGTGTAGCTGTGTGCAGTGGGACATAACTGTGACATATGTAGCTCAGCATTAAATGTCAAACATCTGATCCATGTTATCTGTGTCCTGTACAGTAGTGTGGACAATGGCTGTTTGGTGGAGTAGCGCATACAGCTATATAAACATGGATGTGACAGAGTAACACATGCATGATAGTCATAGTAACGTGTAGCTTAGCATTGGCAACTGCTGTACCAGACTAGTATGCTAGTCTAGCATTTTCAGCTATATATACACCCTCTAATATTACTGTGTGCTCACATGTGACACCTGTTCATGTTGCAGCAAGGCCCAACAGGTCAGCTGTGAGGTCCAGGGACTTACAACAGTGTGGACCTTGTGTGTGTATGGCACACACATACGGAGAGATATATCTGTGTCAGATATATTAGCATCTGTACATATGCATAGAGCCAGGGACATACTGCAACTGTTTGTGAAGGGAGGTCATATATATGTTGGTGAAGGTTGTTATGTGCATATTTGTATGTAGGTAATAGTGTGTGGCAAACAAGACAGCATGCAGTGCTGGTATATTACATGTGGTGGTTAAACGCTATGGGTGTGATTTGTCAGGTTTGCAGTGTTGCAGCCAGTGAGGCCTGCTAAATCCACATGGGGTGCGGACACCTTCAGTGCATTTTGCACAAGACTGTGCAATATCATTACATAACTGTATACCTCACATCCTTTGCATAATTGCTATTCCCACCATGAAAGGTGGACTGTATATGTGCTTATATGTACATGTATATGTACACCAATGGATGTTTATATGTATGTGTGTGTATATATATATATATATATATATATATATAGAGAGAGAGAGAGAGAGAGAGTCATATTTACTGTGATAGATGCCTGGTGACAAAGCCATGGCCTCAAGCTCAATGTCGAAAATGCATTGGTATCCCTTTTGCTAAAAACTCTGTACCCATGAACTACCACATAGGTGGTAGTTGACTTAACACCGAAAGTGTGATAAGAGACCATGGGACACAGGTGAACAGTAGTCTCCCCTTTGATAATCACAGTGCCACACTAGTCATGTAATCTGTCTACGTGGCACACCTCATCACAAAAGGTGTGTCATCCAGGGAAAAAGAGATCAGTGTTCCCCTGTACTTATCACTCACAAAATCCATTATAGAGTACAATGCCCCTTCTGGCATGAACCTCACAAGGCATCTACAGCAACTGGAAAGGCCACAGACATACCTCACAAAGAGTATTACTAGCCTCAAACAGATGCCCTATGCAGACCATCTCACAAAACCACAGCTAGACTGTGTCGCATACCTCCAACCCAGAGGTGACCTCTGCCTAACATACAAAGCTATGTCAAACCCAGAGTTGTTGGACATGCTCCACGTAAACAGATCACAATCTCTATGAGCTACACGCTCTAGGGACCTCAACCATGTCACCTCAATAAACAGAACATGCTGGAGGGATATATTCCTATCTCAGAGACATCCCATACTCTGGAACAAACTACCTATCAATAGCAAACAAAGCTCCTTGGTAGCACTCATCATGAATAGTCTTGTTGATTGGATGGGAGATAGGAAATACACCCTGGGAATCACCTCTGTGGCTCTGCTTGACAGGGGCACATGAAATTAAATTACTTGGGTGTCAAAGTCCAGGGTACCATCTGGCTAGGCTCCTATAGGCCCTAGGGCCAATAGCCTATTACCTACCTATGAACCAATACACACCCACATTTACTTGTTGCAATAATTGCTATGTGAGGTTGACTGAGTGTGATGGTGAATGTGTTTGTGAATGTGTCACAGTTGTGTATATGTGGGATAGCTTAGTGGGAAACTGTTTCTCTCATGGTATTATGTGTCCTAGCTCTGATCCCAGCAAAAGATGTGTATGCTATTGCTAGCCAGAAAAAGCAGCATGGCGTACGGTCTGATGTAGTCCCTTGGTGTTAACTGGGGTGTGCCATTGCAGGCTAAAGCAGTACATGTATCTTCATTGATTGGTACTGCTGGTGAATCCAAATCCTGTATGAACTGTAGTACTACCTGGAGCTGTAGGCCTAAACAGCATAGTATGGTGTATGTCCACATTGCTTGGAAACACTGTTTTGTATGTTCCCTGTAGTCCTCACAGATTACATACCTCAGGCATAAGGGTTTGTAAGTACTGACACACAGTACTGTATGGTACACACGTAAAGCTCATCTGGGTTGCCATACCTCTGTGTCCCGTATGTACGTCTGATGTGTGTGTGGGTATGCCTGTAACATGCCCTCGGTCATATGTGTGTTACAGGATATAAGTGCATAACTAGCAGCATGTATAGTCTAGTACAGCAGTATGCCACCTATATTCACGAATGTGCACATATTTTAGGTAGGGGTTTGCCATCAACAACTAGTGTGGTATACTGGTAATACTGTAACTGGACTTTACAATCATTGCAATGGATGACATATTTCTTTATGCATTAGCTTGATTATATACCTCCTGTGGCTAGGTGGTGCATTGTGTTGCATACAGTGTGCCATGTACTGTTGTTTAGTCTTACATAATGGTTTCTCTTAGTTGCTGTGCAGAAAATGATTTAATATATAGAGTGTGCCAGGCACTGTCAGGCAGTTGTGGGTTGAGCACTGATATGTGGTATTGAAAGTGTGTGTCCTCTGACAGACAATAGGTTGCTATTTATGGCAGTTCAGTGATATCTGCACTGTAGAATGTTAAGTGTGCCACATGACTTGCTCACACATATAGTTTCATTGTCTTCCAGGGTCATGTCCCACCATCGCAACCCATCCTATAGTCCAGCAGAGGATGAAATTCTAACCTCCAGTCTTGTGCAAAACTACACCCTGCTATTCTCAAGAACCAGCCAGGACCAGCATGAGCGGACTGCACTGTGGCAAGATGTTGCCCGTAGGGTAAATGACATAGGCATGCATAACCAGACATATGAGCAGGTACGCCATCACTGCAATGATTTACTTAGACATGTCCGGCAGCATGCGTCTGATGTCCGTAGGCAACAGCTTGCCACAGGTGGTGGGGTTACCACCCATCCCCCCCTCACCAGAGTGGAGGAGCTGCTCCTGAGCCTGGTGGCTCCCGGCCAACAACAACAGCAGACATGTATCATCATGGAGGCCAGATCCCCCCAGCAAGTTCACATGGAGCGTGCAGGTAACATGGCATATCTGTAGGCTACTGTTATCTCTATTGGTAGATCATGCATAAGTGAGATGTGTACTGTGTAGTTAGAAGATGTGGAACCTGGTGTTGTGCAATACTGATTATTTGGAACATGATTTGTAGGCCTGTGACTGTCAAACATTGTACTACTGTAAGATTGCAAACCCACAGTAGCAATGCCACTATTGTTGCCACTGACAAACTGTCTCATATCCTTGTAGGTCCCTCTGGTGTGACAGCAAGGCAGCAGACCCATGCTGGTGAGTGTGTTCTACATTTAATGTTGCAAATAATATGTGCATGTCATAGGTGAGGTGTAGGCCATGTACACATGTAACACACCTACGCATAATGCATGCTGTGCATGTTTGCTGGGAGACTATGCACATCTCAGTAATGTGAGTAGCTGCCTCAAACACATGCAATATACACAGCATACCAAACAATTGTGGCTATACTGTAGTGGACATTGGATAGGCAGAGTCGATACACATGCATACAACATACACAACTTCGTCATACGCAGTACATGTTAATATGCTACACTTGGCGTATTCGGACACCCGCTGTAAGGTCACACTCCAGTATCCCAAATGTCATCCACACAGCACACATAATATACCTGAAAGGTAGAGGCCTATCATGGGGTGGTGCGACACTCTTCAACTCACGACACATTCATGTTAGGCAATGCTCCCTATTGGGCACCTTACAAACCCATGTAACAACTGGCTGTGAAATGGTGAATGTAGCCATGGTACTGCAGTTCAGGTACAGCATGATAGGTGCCAGCCTGGCTCACATTAGTAGCCTTGAGTGACCACATGCTGCTGCATGATGATGGCTCATTGTACTACACCTCCATCCAGTTACAGTAACCACAGAACTACACATAGCATTCATTGCTATACACCTCAATGTGTCTGTGCAAACATATGCACCTATACACAATATGTATAGCAATCACCATTTGCACAAACTGACACATATATGTCTTCTAATGCTATTGAGTGTATAGGTCACATGACACACATTGGGTATGTGTGATGTTTAATGTTGCATGTCATGGCTGGCACTGGCATGTCCACAATATGTTCTACACTCACCATAACTACTGTACAATGGCTATGTTGAGCAATGGTATTTCATCAGGTATACACACACCACTCATCCTGTGTGTATACATAGCATGCATGAGCTAAACCTGTGTCCACAATTAACTGCTAAAGACACAGACACTCTAATTAGTACTGGATATCTATGTGACACACAGATAAACATCCAGCCATGGTATGTATACCTGTGAGTGATGGTGCACAGCACATTGAAGAGCTTGTAATACTTGCACAGCAATGTTGTGTCCATGCACACATTGCATTCCAGGGTGAGGCCAATCACTGAACAACAACACACATGCATCAAAGCCATGTATACTATTATTAGCAAGGACTGTCTACACTCGCACTGCATGCTGTTGAGCAATACACGTCCTGCATGCTGACACATGTGATATGACTGGCTTGTGATACTGTACCCCACCATCAACCGCTATTGAGTATGTTCTGGATTGCTGGTGGTGTGTGTGTGTGTGTGTGTGTGTGTGTGTGTGTGTGTGTGTGTGTGTGTGTGTGTGTGTGTGTGTGTGTGTGTGTGTGTGTGTGTGTGTGTGTGTGTGTGTGTGTGTGTGTGTGTGTGTGTGTGTGTGTGTGTGTGAGTGTGTCTGTGCATGTGTGCATGTGTGCATGTGTTCATGTGTGCATTTGTTCATGTGTGCATGTGTGTATGTGTGCATGTATTCATGTGTGCATGTGTGCATTTGTTCATGTGTGCATGTGTGCATTTGTTCATGTGTGCATGTGTGCATGTGTGCATGTGTTCATGTGTTCATGTGTGCATGTGTGCATTTGTTCATTTGTGCATGTGTGCATGCGTGCATTTGTTCATGTGTGCATGTGTGCATGTGTTCATGTGTGCATTTGTGCATGTGTGCATGTGTGCATTTGTTCATGTGTGCATCTGTGCATGTGTTCTGACATCATGTACAGATCGTAAAGTGTGTTTCCTGTCTTCCTCTCACAGGTGCTGAGATTGGGCTGGTTCACTGCAGCAGGGAACCTGATGTCACTGACACAAATAGTGATAATGAGGATAGGTGTGTTGAGGCACAGGCATGTTTGCCAGGGTCTGTCGTTGGGCCGCCAATCGACAGTACACAGGTGTCCACCCCATCCATGCACACAGTCATACTGCCAATAAATCCATCATCACCAATGCCCTTAGCTGAGGGACAGTGTACAGTGGGCAATGGACAGGACAGTGTGGTATCTATGGTACATGCATCCGGACACAGCATTCATACCCAGAGGTCTGGAAGTGTATCACATAGGCAGATGTTCAGGGGTTCTCGTCGGAGCACTGCTGGTCATCATGCCTGTGGCAGACGTGCCACAGGTCTTACAACCTCACGCATGTTCCAGGCTGTCATGGAGGCACAGGCACATATGGAATGGTACACCAGACAGGGACTAAGGGCACAGAGGGCACATACAACCACTTTTAATGACAGTATCCGTGACCTAGCAGGTGCCATTTATAATTACACTGAGGTCACTGATAGATGTTGGGGTGAGACATTAGATGTCCTCCGCAATGTCATGTCCATGTGTCAGGACAGTGCGGGTTGGTTGAGACGCCGACGTGGACATATGCCAGCAACATCAGCAGCTGGCAGTCACCGCGAACGTCCCTCAAGTCACAGCCATTCCCATAATGCCAGTACCAGCCCCAGCAACGTTGGGGGTGGGCTGTCCATAGACCATCCTAGAAGACCATGTGCACGTGGCTCTGGACAATCCCAGCAGGGACCTGGGTCCAGTGTACATATGTCTACCTCTGAGGATAGGACTCAGTCTGGCTTAGTACCTGATACTGTCAGTAGCACCCCTGCCAGGCACAGGTACCATATCCGTGGCCAGAGACGGTGATCTGTAAAGCCTGGCAGGTACAGTCTGTGGCTGTCCCACAAATCCCCATATATGGTAGCCACATGGTGGAACTGTGTGCATGCAGACACACACACACATAAACCAAACACCTAGGGCTAACACATACCCGCACACATTATATCAACATTGGCCCATACCAGTACTCTTGGCTCTCTCACACACACACACACACACACACACACACACACACACACACACACACACACACACACACACACACACATGTCAATTGTATGGCTCAATGTAGGCCTCTGGCAAACCAACAACACACCCTGTGCATATGATGAAACCTGTGCCACCTCCTGTCATCTGTAACATTGATGCAGGGACAGGCTAACATGGTGCTGATGCACATGGTGACTTTATAGCAGTATAGCAATGTTAGCATGTTGTCAGCAGTAAAGTGTAATGATATCCTTGAAGGTGTAGCTGAGCAGGCATGATGCATGAAAGATATGATTGTCAATGTAGTATTGTTTACACCAGTGTTAATCCCAAATAGTGTATTGTCCACCCACGTGCCACTTGGCTGATGTGTGTAGTATTGGCAGCATGTGTTAGAGCGTGGACAGTACATGTGGGATGCGTGCAGCACAGGGTAGCAGGTGTACATTTGTGAACATGGTGGAGGTGCACTGTCTGCATGTACGTGCATAGTGGACACATGGGCAGGGTGCATGCCCTGTATTACACAGTGTTAACACTCCATAGTTTCTCTTGGTGGCCAGTATGCATTGTACTACACACATTTTGGAACTTGGGTACACATGTGTGTATGACATGGTTTGACACTGTGCTGTGGGTGATACTGTCACTATCTGTCATTGGTTTGCATTCTGGTAGTATACATAACCTCAACAGCCTGACCATAAGCAATCGTTGGATGATGTCTTGACAACTGACACACAGATGTAGGACACACAGTAACATTTGTACTCTTCAGGAACTATACTATGCCAGTAACCAGTGGTGTTCACCTGCACCCATTCCTGGGACCACTCCTGATTGCCATATAGCTCACTTAGGTACAAGCAAACACAGTAGGGATATGTCTGTCCACATCTGGAAATACATACTGTGGCCTATAATGCATTCTCCAGATGACACACATCCTCCACAAGGGTATCATACAGACAGATACCTGTTGTCAAACCCATGCTGTAAAGCTATAAGCCAACTAAAGCATGGGCATCCACCTTTACAAAACATAGTATCCCCACAGTACCACATAGGTAGTAGCCCCCAACATGTTGACAGGTACCGATGTGTACATACAGCCAAGTGTTACATCATCTCTCCTTTGGTAATCACATTTCCAAAGGTATTTTGAAATCCCTCGGTGAATCAGATAAGCAATAAGGGGTCTGCATGCATATCCACAAATGTTGTTGTACACCTATAATGAATAGCCATCATTGACAGACTTTGCTGCATTTTAACTGGTCTGAAATATACCTCAGGCATAAACCCTCACTCACACTATTCAATAGAAACTGTAATGAGTGTGTGTGACACGGATGACCTGGGCCAGGGATCACTGCAGTGGCTGGGATTGTCACAAGCATACAGATGTGACCTGAGGTCTGAAAAATGGCAGCACACTCTGGCAAAAATAACAGATGTGTTCATGGAGAAAGCAGGGTTCCCACCTATGAAATAATTGAGGTCACATGTACATATATGTATTTGCCACACAGCTACCTGACGTGCAATGCACATACTGTTGTCATTGTGATATGTCATATAGTAGTAAAAACAAAACCCACAATGCAGTGACCAACTGTGTCACACAAATAGAGCACACACACTCACCAAGTGCAGGATTCAAACCCCTACCTAACTACTTAATGATACTAGAACAGTACGCATTTACACAATGCACTATACACATTACTGGGAGTTCTCCTTTCCACAGGTATATTTGTAGGATGGTGACATCATCAGACATGACAAAGGTATACCACTTTTAAGGTGTTGTAGTTGTCTCCAAAAAGGTTGTTCCTCTATAAGGAGATAGATACACACACACACACACTCTTATACAGTTGTCATGTGCAGGATTCAAACCCCTACCTAACTACTTAATGATACTAGAGCAGTACACATTTACACGACGCGCTATACACATTACTGGGAGTTCTTTTTTCCACAGGTATATTTGTAGGATGGTGACATCATCAGACTAGACAAAGTGGGTTATATTAGGTAACATTAGGTGGGCTACATAGAAGGAATTTGTAGACACTTTGGCAATGTGATCCTCAAAGGAGAGTTTACTATCTACCTGGGTCCCCAGGGCCATTATTACCTTCTCCGTACATACTGGATTACCACCTATGGGGTAATTTATGTGCACTTTGTTTTATCCAAAGGGGATGACTATGCATTCTTTTGCATTCTGCTTGAGGGCATTGTTTTGACACCAGGTATCTGTCTCTGTAAGACCCTTCTGTAGGATGTTTGTGTCAGCCATGGAGTCGATTATGGACCACAGTTAGCAGTCATCTGCAAACTTGTTCAGCCATACTCCTCCCGTGCTTGCCTGTATCTCTGAGCAGTATCTACTGAACAGGTGGAGTCCCAGGCCCAATACCTGTGGGATGCCATTTCTGACTGGTTTAGAGTCGGACATGGCACCCGCAACTCTGAACATGTGTGTTTGATCTGTGAGACAGTTGGCCACCCATCCTGTGACATAGCTGTTAACGTTCAAGCTGGTAAGCTTGTCCATGATGCCAGAGTGGGGAATGGTGTCGAAAGGCCTTAGTGAGGTCCAGGTGGGCTGTGTGGACTACTTTCACCTCCATCTATGTCCTTGGTAACTGTTTCAAATAAGTCAACTAGGTTTAGGAGCCAAGATCTACCTTTAACAAAGCCAAGTTAGACAGAGTCCAGTGTCTGGAGGTCCCCAATGTCTCTGTTTATGGGTTCCATGATAATTTGCTCCATAGCTTTGCAGACCAGGCTGAGTAGGCCTATAGGGCAATGGTTTCCTGGTTCTGTTGTGGTACCCCCTTTGTGGAGCTGGATGACTGTTGCTGTATGCCATTCTTTGGGTACATAGCCTGTGGTAAAGATGAGTCTGGACTGTGAATGTAGGTGAGGGTTTAGTTCCTTTTGGGGCTGGTGTAAGTCGCAGCCTTGGACACCATCCAGTCCCATTGATGGTGTGTTCTTAGCTTTGGAGAAGGCTGTTTTTACCTGCATGTCCATGAAGCCTGGTGCTCTGCATTCTTCTGGGATGGACACAGGCCCTTTTGGGGGTGATGTGAGGGGGGGGAGTTTGCACTGAACTTGTCCCCCAGGATGTGGGCAATGTAAGTTGGTTCAGTGTATCTTTTTTCCATTTTGCAGTAGCTGACAGCATTTTTGAGAGTTGCTACCTAAATGTTTGGTATAGCTAACGAAGGCTTTGTGGCTGTTATTCTTACATTCCTTGGCAATTTGTCTTTAGAAACTGGCCTTGGATTACTTTATGAGCGATCATTGTTTCTTCCTAATAATGATCAGTGATGCCTTTCCTTATGTGAAGTTTGCTCTATCATGTGTTTGTTCCCTCCTTCTGTTGCATAGCTTATGTGCGACAACCACCAGATTGGTTTCCTATTTTTGGAGGAGTGCATCTTGGTTTTGTTTGGCATGTCTTAATCCATGCATCCCTGTAGATGCTCATAGAATGCACGTGTAAATGATTCTGCAGATTGTATAGCATTATCCTATAGCAACGGTGCTTTTGAACTTTCCACTTTGGTCTTGAGAAGTGTGCTGTTTGCTTTAGAAACTTTCTTCACAGTGGTTTCCTTGACTGTGGGGGGGGGGGGGTGTGTGATGTGAATGTCCAGTGTGATTACTTTAAGATCTGATATTATCAGCAAGGGGTTTATCTCTGTTGTGGAACAATGGTACCCCATGTTGGTGATGATCAGGTCCAGTATGTTATCACCTCTAATGCGTGTGGTGACCAGCTGTTCCAGAGCGTTTGAGTTTTTAAACGCTAGGAAACATTGGGCAAAGGACGTTGTACACGAGTAATTCTCCCAGTCAGTGTTTTGGTAGTTGTAATCTCCTCATATAATGGTATTTGGTAGGACCTTTATATTTTCCACTGTTCTCAGGAATACTGAGTGAAGTTCCTGAGACAAGGTAGATGATCTGTAGCAGGTTACAATCTGATAAGCAGCTTTGCCCAATGTTAGTTGCACTTGCATGGTCTCCAAGGCCTCATGCTGTGCCACTAACCTGAAGGTGTGGGTATCAATAAGGTAAATGGATACACCACTTCCTTTTGTATTTCAGTCTGGATTTTGGGGCTGAAGATCAGAGGGATTGTGAGTGTTTTACCTGGAGCATGTCCAACAGCTCTGTGTTTGACATAGCTTTGTATGTTAGGCAGAGATCACCTCTGAGTAGGCGATATGCGAGAGAGTACAGCTGGAGCATTTTGAGATGGTCTGTGTATGGCATGTATTTCAGGCTGCTAATGCTATTTGTGGTGTATTTCTGCAGACTTTCCAGTTGTTGTAGATGTCTTGTGAGGTACATAGCAAAAGGGGCGTTGTACTCTATTATGGATCTAGTGAGTGATGAGCATAGGGGAACAATGTCCTCTTCTATTCTGCATGAGACACCTTTTGTGATGAGGTGTGCCACGTAGAAGGATTTCCTGACTACTGCGGGGATGTTATTATCACAGGTGTGTCCACTGTTCACCTGTGACCCAAGGTCTCTTATTACACTTTCAGTGTTAAGTATACTACCACCTATGTTGTAGTTCATGTCTAGGCTAAAGAGTTTTTAACAAAGAGGATGACAATGCACTTTTTGGCATTGAGCTTGAGGCCATGGCTTTCACACCAGGCATCTGTCTCAGTAAGGCCCATTTGTAGGATGTCCACATCTTCAGTAGTTTTGATTATGGCTCCTAGTTTGCAGTCATCTGGAAACTTCATTAGCCACAGACCTTCCATGTTAAAGTTTACTTCAGGGAAGTAGATACCAGACAGGACAGGACCCAGGACTGAACCCTGTGGTACTGCACTTGTCTCTGGTCCAATGTCGTACTTGGAGTCTGCTACTTTCACAGTGTGTGTTCTGTCAGTTAGCCAGTTGGCAACACATCTTGTGACATAGCGATTTATACCTAGTTTAGTGGGTTTATCTATAATTCCAGAGTGGGGGATGGTGTTGAAATCCATGGCAGGATCTACATAGGCTGTGTGAACCACCTTACCCTTGTCTACGGTTCTGGTGACTGCTTCAATGATGTCTATCAGGTTTAGGAGACATGATCTGCCTTTTACAAACCCAACATGGTTGTGGTCCAGAGTTTGGAGATTACCAATGTCTTTTTTTAAAAGTTATATGATGATACATTCCATGGCCTTGCAGAGCAGGCTCATCAGGCTAATTGGGCACTAGTTCCTGGGGTCCATGTTGGCTCCCCCCTTGTGTAGTGGGATAACCATCGCTGTGCGCCATTCAGCAGGTACAAAGCCTGAGGTGAGGCTATGACTGAACATGGTACGTAGGTGTGGTGCCTGTTCATTCTGTAGTTTGTGTAGAACACAGCCTGGGATGTTATCTGGTCCCATGGATGCTGTGTTCCTGGCCTTGGAGAGTGTTTTTTACCTGTGAAGCTGTGATGACAGCAACTTTGCAGTCTTCCGTTATAGAGATGTGCTCTTTCATGGGTGAGAGGGGGGTAAAGTTAGCACTGATCCTATCTGCCAGGATGTTGGCAATATCAGTTGGGTCTGTATATTTAGTGCTATTGTGCTGTAACTCAGAAGAGGTCTGAGTGTTGTCATTGAGATTCATGACATAGCTATAGAATGCTTTGTGGTTGTCTTTAGAATCAGTGTCGATTTTGTTTTCATAACTAGCTTTGGAGGATTTTATCATGGATCACAGCTTCTTACTGATGTGGACCATGGAGCTCCTCCCCTCATGGGATTTTACCCTCTTTTGCAACAGTATTTTCCTTCTGTTGTGCAGTTTGTTTATGGCAGGGGAACACCAGATCGGCTTCCTTTTCTTGGAGGATAGCGTCTTGGTTCTGTTTGGGATAGCACGATGCATGTTGTCATGTAAGTGCTTATAAAGTGCAATTGTGAAGGATTCAGTAGTTGTAACTGTATTGTCCATCTGCATGGGTGTCCTGCAGTTCAGCACTTCTGTCTTAAGAAGCATGAAGTTGGCTTTGGAGACATTTTTAACATGGTTTCCTTAATGGGGGTGTGGGTCCAGGATGTGGATATGTAGGGTAATTAGCTTATGGTCAGATGGGACCAATAAGGCACTGACGTCAGGTGTGGAACACCGGTCATGCAGGACAAACCAAACCCCGTAACCAACACAAATAACCACAAAGTGAGCTAAATGCTACTCATTGCCAGAAGTCTCAGCTTCAAGATGCACACACTTGAGGCCCTTCTCATTATGTAGAATATTGATATCTGTGCAGTATCAGTAACCTAGTTCAAGGCTCCAGACTGCATACCAGCACTACCAGAATACTACTCATTCCATACCTTCCAGCATCAGAACCTGAATCATAGCACATAGGGTGAGGATGTATCCATATTCATCAAGGATACCTACACCTCTCTCTACATGCTCTCTACAGGATATGTGCCCATAGAATGTTGCAATGCAACATTCTTCATACTCCACAGGGGTGGGGCCACAAAAACCCCTTGGCATTCATGCTCTATGAGCCTGATGAGTGTGTTCTGCAAGGCAATGGAGCCAATCATAATGGAAGTCAACAATACAGAGATTGGGAACCTTCACGCAGTTGAGCACACCCTGTTTGGCTTCATCAAATGCAGACCACGCCTCCTGAACTGGGAGGATTTCTTTGACAGTTACCCAGGCTACAGATGATTGAAATGAGCTCCACACAGCCTACCTATACCTCGCTAATGCCTTTAACACCATTCCCCAGTCAGGTATCATAGATGAATCCACCAACCTGGCCATGAATCCATACATCACAAGATGGATTGCAAACTGGCTCACAGATAGATCCCACACGAGTTGCTGGCTACATGACAGACTACACCGGTAATGACTGGTGTCCCCCAGGATTCAGTCCTGGGGTCCCTCCTGTTTGGTATAGACTTCTCAAATGTACATGACAACACAGGAGAGTTGTGGTTGACTAAGTTTGCTGGGAACTGTAAAGTGTTTGCCATAATAGGTTCCCCGGAAGACAGACATATTCTCCAGAAGAGACTCTATGAGACAGATGTGTGGTGTCAGAATCATGGCCTCAAGCTCATTGTGGAGGAATGCATAGTGATCCTCTTTGTTGAAAACACAATACCCACAAACTACCATATGGGTGTTACCCCCTTAAAATTACAAGGTGATAAGGGATCTGGGGACACATGTACATAGTCATCTTTCCTTTGACAACCATGTTGCCAAAGTGATTGGGTGATCCTATGTGGCCCACCTAATCAACAAAGGGTTTGCATCAGGATCCAAAGAGGTAGTGTTGGCACTCTACTCTTACATCATCAGACCCATAATTGAGTACAGTGCACCATTTTGGATGTACTCGACTTAGCATATCCAGCAGCTGTAGAGGCCACATAGGTACCTCACCAAGAGGATTACTGGCCTCAAACAGTTGTGTTATGCAACACAACTGGTATAACTAAATCTGTTCTTCGTTGCATACCGCCTACTCAGAGGCACACTCTGCCTAACATACAGAGCCATGTCCAACACATAACTGTTGAACATGCTCCATCTACACATAACAACATTGAGTCACCCTACACATTCCAGGGATATGAACCTCATCAGAACGATGAATACAACATGCTGGTGGGATAGAGTACCATCCCAGACACTTGCCTTACTGTGGAACAGAGTCCCAATGTACATCAGACAGAACCCCTCGCTGACACTCTTCAATTGGAACCTTGATGAGTGGATGGGAAAGAGACAATTCATGCCAGGCATCTCATCAGCAGCCCCACTAGAAAGGGGCTTAGGATACAAACTATTAGAACTAGGCCTTGGGAGGCTGGTGTGGTGAAAGCTGCCCAACTTGCGTAGGCTGATATATGCCTTTGTGGAGATAGTCTACTACATACCTATGAACCTATGTGACAGGTACATGTCTACAGATAGTAGATGTGTACTTCATTGTACAGTCATGTTGTACAGCAGGCACATGGACCACATACACTGTAATGCTTACAGATACAGGTGGCTGTTATGTACAGTGGGAGAGATGTGCATCTCATGTCTTTCATGCCATTGGGATGTGTGCTGGGTGGGACGGTCCTGGATGGCTCCCTGTCATGGTCACCCTCTTACACACATCTCTGCCCATCCATCTTTGGCTGATTATACTGTGTTCCCCCTACATATATATAGAGGTACATAGGTAGGTAATAGGCTATCTGCCTGAAAGCATATATTAGCATGGCCAGTGTGTGCAGCTATCACCACACATGGAGTTAGTTCCCTAGGCCTCTGTGTAGTAGAGCTGATGAAGTGATCCATGGTGTGACAGTTCAGTTTCACATACACTCATCAAGGCTCCTCTGGAAGAGTGTCAGTGAGGGTCTCGGTGTCCCTCCAACATGTTCTATTTAATGTTGTGATGATGATATCCCTAGAGCATGTGGTACAGTGAGCTTGGGTTTACTTCAGATAGCGCATGTACATCAGTTCTGCATTGGACATGGACCTGTCTGTTGGGCAGATATCTCCTGAGTAGACAGTATGCAACAGAGTACAGATTGAGTCATATTCAGTCTTGTTGCATGGGGCAACTGTTTGAGGCCAGTAATCCTCTTGTTGAGGTACTTAAGTGGTCTTTCCAGCTGCTGCGGGTGCACAGTCAGATTCATCGCAAGTGTGTTGTGGTACTCTCTGATGGGTCTGATGACTGATGAGTAGGGGAACCTCCTTTGACCTACATGCAAAGACTTTGGCAGTGTGTGGGAACACATAGCATGATTTTCTAACCACTTTGTGAATATGTTTCTGGAAGTGGAGATGACTATCCACATGTGTCCATAGATCCCTTGTTATCACCTACATATTTAGGGTGTTGGCACCTATGTGGTATTTGTATGACTGTAGCTCGAGGCAATAATTTTTACACTACATATGTCTGACTGAGACCCTTTTTAAGGATGTCTCTGTTATCCCAAACATCGATTATGACAACTTTTTTGCAGTCATCCACAAACTTTGCTAAACATAGCCCTCGTGTGTTTGACTGTATGTCTGAAAAGTATACACCAGACAGGAGGGGTCCCAGGACTGAGCCATGGGGGACAGCAGTTGTTACCAGCTTGAACAGGAGACCACAATTCTTACCTTGTGGGATCTATCTGTGCCCCAGTTGGCAATCCATCAGATGATATACATATTTATGCACTGGTTGTTGATTTTGTGGATACGACATGTGTCTGGGATGTTGGAAGAGGGCTTTCCAAGGTCTATGTGGGATGTGTGTAGCTCATTTCATTGATGTATGTCCTGGGTGACTGCCTTGAAAACAGTCTAGCAGGTTTGGGAACCATGATCTGCCCCTGACCAAACCGAAATTGGTAGGGTTGGGTGTTTGTAGGCTCACAATAGCTCTGTTTATGAGTTCCATCATGATGGACTCCATGGCCTTGCAGATCAGGCTTAATAGGCTTATAAGACAATAGTTCCTATGGTCTGTTGTGCACCAACACTTGTGGAGTGTGCCAAATGTTGCTGTAACGCATTCAACAGTTTCATATCCTGTACAGAGGGTGAGTCTCAACAGATTGTTCAGGTGCAGGGTCTGTTTGTTTTGGAGTTCACATATGACACAGCTAGGGAAACCATGTCAGCCCATAGACGCCGTGTTTTTAGGTTTGGAAAGTGCTGTTTAACCATTGTATAAGTGATTTCTGGGTTTTCACAATCTCCAGGTATGATAACAGGCCTTTTTGTCAGTGAGAGGGGGGTAAATATGTATGAACCTGTCTGACAAGATGTTGGCAGTGTCAGTCATGTACATGTATTAATTTACAGTTTGCACTGACTCAGAACATATATGTGTTTACACTGATATATATGACATTGCGAAAGAAAGCTTCATGGTTCTCTATGGACTCTTTGACAATATTTTTGCCAGAACATGGATTGGATAATGTTAGGAGTGCTCATTGTTTATTGATAATACTGATCGGAGATTTATTGATCTTCTTTGAATTTTCACTTTCTCTGAATAAGTTCAGTTCTTGTAGTACATAGTTTGATTATGACAGGAGTCCAATATATTATATGGGCCTGTTTTCATATAACTGTGTGTGCAAGGCAGGTTTGGTGAATAGTGACAAGTTTCTAGGGTAAGAACTTCAACTGCCAGATATGTGTGGCCCACTTCTGTACTCAGACATGGCCTAAGTGTGTGAGCATGCCCAGTATGACCTTTCAGTATGTTGTTGACTGACATTTGCTTTGTTTATTTAAGTGTGTGAGCATGCCCAGTATGACCTTTCAGTATGTTGCTGACTGAAATTTGCTAAATTTGTTGAAGTGTGTGAGCATGCCCAGTATGGACATATATACTATATGTGTGTGAAAGATCAAGTTGGTTTTTACTTCAGGGCTCACCTTTGTGCTGTACATCGACAGGAAGCACGCTGTGCCTACAGGGCTTCCATGAGTCGCTTTGCATAGACTTATCAACATTTCTACATACAGGGGGGACAGCTATTATTTGTACATTTCTACCCAGGGGGCACACCTGATTGTTACTGTGGGTGTACATAGGCTGAGGGGTTCACCTGACACTTATACGCATTTGTTAGGCCTGCACTGCTATGTCAGGTACTCCTTTTCAGTCTGTACTGTTGCCTATCGTACTGGCTTGAGGCATACTACTGTACTACATAACTTAGCTTCCAATTTCACATATATTAGTTTGTGACTTAATAGCCTACCCAACCCACATTACACTGCCTGGCCTGCAATCTGAATGCATAGGCCTGGGAGGAAGTTCAGAGGGCATGATACAGCATTTGTTTGTGTTTACGTTAGTCTACAATTGCCCTGCTGTGTCTGAAATGCTGTCATGGCTTAGTGGTACAGTACTGTGACTATAGTGCACAGTATCCTGAGTTTGAGCCCTGTCACTGCTTTTTATTTTCCTGCTGGGCAGACCTGACTGGTTAAGGAACAGTAAAGCAGGTGTGAGCGTGTTTACCTGAATTTGCTCGACTTTGCCTGACTTTGCCCAACATTGCCCAGTGTTGCCCAACATTGCCCAAAGTTGCCCAATGTTGCCCAACATTGCGCTAGTTTGCGCGGCACGCAGCTCCGCACAATTGTGCTTAAATATGCTAAATAGTGGTAAAATGTGCTTAGCACTGCTTTATATTGCTTAAAATAGTGCAATCATGCCTCAGGTGGTGCTGCAGGGCTGCCTATGTCGGATGCACATAGTACACTCCCTATACATGTTTGAAAACAGGTAGTGTCAAGTTAGGCATCCCTTTTATTGTATGTGCGAGTCAGAGAGAGGTGTCATTTCCAGGGTTCCTACTGAGTCAGTGTATGTGCTATGTGTTGCCTCTTTGCCAAGGCCAGGGCATACTGGGCATGCCTCCTTCTGCCTACTGGGGCAGGCTCAGGTTGTTCCTCCTCTGAGTCACGCTGTGCCTGTGCAGGCCTTGGCAATGGTGGGGGGCTGTTTGTCCCTGCCCCATGCTGTTCCTTCTGCAGCTGTTTTCGCAGGATCATATTGTGTAGCATGGCACATACCATGACAATTTGGGTACATGTAGTTGGTGATTACTACAAGGCTCCATCAGATGTGTCTAGGCACCAGAACCATGGCTTGAGCATCCCAAACACATGCTCAATAATGTTTCTTGTTTGTGCGTGTGCCTCATTATGGAGTTCTTGTTCGGGTGTGTGTGTATTTCTGATGGGTGTCATCAGCCAAGGCTCCAGTACGTATCCAGCATCCCCCACTAGGTGACCGTCAGGGATGTCCCCATTGGCAAATCTCTGGTACAGCTGCATCAGATGCCAGATGTGGGAATCATGATAGCTTCCAGGGCAGCCAGCACACACATTCATTATTATGCCCTGGGCATCGCACATGACCTGGCAGTTGATGGAAGGGAAGCCTTTGCGGTTGATGTAGACACTACCCCGCTCACCGGGCATGACATGGCATCCAGGAACTTGCGCAGTACCCTGGATGCTGATGCCTGTGAAACCCCCATCATATCACCAGTTGGTGTCTGGAAGGTACCTGTAGCTAGTATTCGTAGGCCAACACATACCTTGGTATCCACTGGGATGGGTTCCCCTCTGTTAGTTCTGTGTGTGAGGTGTGGCTGGCACAGCTCAACAACTTGCTGCAGGAGGTCTCTGTCCACTCTATAGCGCTCCACTATCTCCAGCTCATGTAGCCCCTGGTAGGTTACCCTGGGTCTGTACACTCTTCTCCGTCTCCTCACTGTGGGTTGCTCAGCAGCATTCACAACATCACCACCCTCAGCACCTTGCACATGTTAGTTTATGATAGCAATAGCAGCCCCTAACATTTTGTCAGCCTTAAGCTTTTTAAGTTTTCACTCTTTGTATACTGCAGTGTTGCAGAGTTCTTGTGAAAAAACAGGTTAGATAGCTGTTTGCAGAGTTTAAAGTGCTGAGCTGGGCTGGGCTGGACTAGTCGACTGCCTGTGTAATTGGCTGATTCTGATATATTTCACCTGGCAGCTCTGCTAGTTCTCCTTGGTTAACTTCCTACTACTTCTTTTCCTTCCTTTTTCCCCCTTTCTGTTTCTACAAGGGGCAGTGGTGCGCAAACAAGCGCACACGAGTGTACACGCGCCCACACACCCACATACGCACGCAGACGCACGCACACAAGTGCACTCATGCGCACACGGTGTAAGCACGTTTGCAAGAAATTTTAGATATATCCACGGCATACGCCTTGGGTGTCTTGTTTTCAGCTAGTACCACTGTGAACACGCCTCTTACAATCCTGAGCAACTCAGAGCAAACACAAGCCACTGTGCTCCAGTCACCTTACAGTCTTTCAGACATACCCCCTCATGATGTCACCTATCTTCTACTCTACTACTACCCTACTCCTACACCTACACTCTAGGGACATGGCTCACATGCTGGGTAAAATTGGGATTCACTATCCTTATCCTCATTTGCATAGGATTGCCTACTAATGCTTGGTTACATCTCTCACACTGAGCTTCCCCCCCCTTAGCAATCACTACTCAGTGGCCATGTTGTTTACAGCCTGCCATTCATCTGCATGGCAGAACAAGCTTTTTAGTGAAAATGCACATTTGTGGCTATTTTTCACTTGTTTTCATTTTATTTAAAGCACAGCATGTTTGCGCGCCGCTGTGCTACGCTTAAACATCAGCGATCGGGGAACAAAAATTTGGATTTTAAGGATTTACAACATTTGCAAATGCCAATGGCCTTATATTTGGCCATTGGCATGCTTTCTCAACTAGATGCATCCTTTATTTGGAGCTGTCATAGCTCCGTTTAGCTATTTGCAGAACAGTACTCCGTTACCAACTGAGTACATTTCTGCAGATAACACTACTCTTACACGGACAGGTTAGTGTTTCCTGGATCGCAAATTTACCTCATTTGCATAGCTTTCAGTAGCAAATGAGGTCATTTGCATTCCATAACACTGTCTGTGCAAGAGTAGCTTTAGAAGCTCTCATGCACGCCCCTGCCTGCTATTACTGAATCGCTTGGCAGACATATTGCCTGTCTGCCATCTTACACTACTCTTACACTCTGTGCAAGCCTTCATAAATTCAGCCCACTGTTTTTGAGTTGTGCTTCGTAATGTTTTAAGATATTTTATGCTCACTTAGCTGCATGTCACTTAAAGAAGATGCTATTATTATTCATAGTAAACCTGGATGTGCAGGACAAGAAAAGCATAAGGTACGGGCCAAAATGAAAGCACTGGAAGAGCTGTGGGTCTAGTGTTAACTATGAGGAACCAGTGTGCTAAACTGCAACTTATTTTATGTAAAGAAGCATTGTCTGTCTGAAGCAAAACCGATTATATTTTTGTTTGCATTCTGTTTATACACACACACACACACACACACACACACACACACACACACACACACACACACACACACACACACACATTGATAAAGGCAATAAGCCAAGCAAACGTAAGTAAGTATTTAGCACTGTCGTCTCAAAACTGCATAAAGGAACTTTGTCAGAATCTGAATGAGCACATAGTAGAGCCAAAATGCCAAAACATGCACAGTAATAAAGAGGAATGGGTCTTGTGGAACACTAATGCAAAATAACCAGAAAGAAATGAAGTAGAATCAAATGTCAGTAAAAATGAAGAAGAATTCTAAGAGATTACAAAACATGATGCTGTTTATCCCTTTCTATAGGTAGAGTACATTTTCAATACTTGCATTTCTTGACACTTCCTGTTCATGAGAACATGGACTGGATAAAAGCAGTAAAAGACAGAACATTAGAACTTGCATGCAGTTTGCCAGCCTGATGACACAGAGGCAGAACATCTGTCTTCAACCTTGTTCTCCTGAGCTCAGGACTATGGGACAGGGCTGCTGGCATAGCCGGCTGTGGGGTATGTGGGTAGTATGACTGATGGGCAGCTCTATCTTGTGGAAGTGGTTGTGGAACCTAATGTCTGTGTGACCACAAAGAGAGACCAGAAACCTCAAAGTACTCTTGCAAAAAAAGGGGGCAGTGAACTAGCCCAGACAAGATGGATACATAATTAGTTTTCTTTGCCATCTTGGGCACAGAAAGTTGATAGGATCTCTAACAGCCCAACATGAAGGTTGGCTATGGCAGAGAGATGCAAAATGTTGCTTGGTAAGGCATAAATGATGGAGAATTTCAAAAAAAGCCTCCATGGAAGATACACTGTTGCTGGTGACTGAGTGGCTGTCATTTGGCAGCATCAGGCAAGTGAAGGCCTACTATGCTAATGCTACATCCAACCTGGAGCACTTAGAGATGGAGATAAAACCATATAAAAATATAAATATCTTGCCATATTGGTGATAGAGAAGGGAGGTGCTAGAACACTCCTACATAATATACAGGAGGCATCTAGCTTTGTGGAAGTTGTAATAATGCAGACTGAGCAACTAAGGGGTAATGTGGATGAAGGTCTCTGGGTCGATAGGAAAGAGGAGGAGGAGATGTCAAGGGGTAAATGTCACCACCCTAAATCAATCCAGATAATCCCAAGCCCTTAGTGTAAGAGATCACATAAAGGCAATAAATAATGCCTTCTTATGCATTAAGAGGAGAAACAGAGAACCCGTCAGGGCCTTTCAAGGGGTAAAGGCATCAAAAATTCATGGAGAAGCAGGCCCACTAGGAACAAAGACAAAAAGGCTCAACCATGAAAGAGATGAGCAGAATACACCAGGCATACCAGGAATGAGTGAAGCAAGTTCCTCATAAATGGCAGATATTATTGGAGTATTGTATCCCTCCCCTCCACAAAAAAGAAAAAATAATAATGCTGAATCAGGAGAAAATACATTGACAATTTTTTTTTTTTTTTTGCCTTTAGAGGTGTTTCAGAATTATGTGCAAGGCAGAAGGATAAAGAGGTGATTGCTAAGGGAAGGAGACTTGAGTAACAACAGTTTACATAACTCTAGAAAGGAAAATGAACTGAGAAGTACAGGGCTTGTAGCTCTACTGCAGTGACTTCATCATGTTCTGGGAATGGATGCATTCGTCCGGTGACCTGACTTTACTTGTTCTTTCTCCTTTTTCAATACCATTCTTCTTATAAGCAATACTATCCTGTTTTCAGCTGGTAGACACAACCCAGGTTATGATACATTCACAGGCGTGTACTAGGCTAATTGCTACTAGGGCCTTTTTAAACCTGATACGTTCTGGTACCCATGATAAGTGTAAGCGGGGGCTTAGGAGATGTAACATTTACAGGCTGCCTGTGTCCATTAGAGACATAGCTGCCAAACAAGGGATGAATTTCCTGTTCCCCATCCAGTTGTCCAAGTTACGCTTGAATTGGGTTAGGGAGAAACTCTGCTTCATATGGATGGAGAAGCCTGTTCCAGATAATGTGTAGTCTCTGGGATACATACCTGTCTCTCCAACAGGTCCTATTTATATCACAGCAAGGTTTAAGTCTACAAAACAGGTAATTCTGGAGCTATTTGCTTTGTGGATATATAGGATGCACATCAGAGTGGGGTCTGACAATGCCTTGTATGTCAAGTAAAGCTCTCCCCTCAGCAGCCAGTAGGAGAAAGAATACATGGGCAGGGCTTCTAGGTGGTCTGTATAGAACATTTTACTTATTCCTAGCATTCTTTTATTGAGAAATCTATGTGGGCATTCCAGTTGTTGCATGTGCCTGGTTAGGTACACAATAAAGGGGGCATTGTACTCAATGATACATCTAATGAATGCCAAAAATAGTGGAATGGTGATCTCCTTGGACCTACATGCTATACCTTTGTTTATACATTGCACAACATATAATTATTTCCTCACTACTGTAGACACATGATGGTCAAAGGCAAGATTACTGTGTCTGTGTGTCCCCAAGTCTCTGACTGTTGGGTTGACTCTTAGGGGTGTGTTGTTAATATGCTAATTAAAATAAGTGGATGACTTTCTGAAGGCTACTATTAAGCATATCCTGGGATTTAGCTGTAGTTCATGGCTCTGACCCAAGTAATTTACCTGTGTCAGTCCTTCCTTGAGAAGATTAGCATCAATGGGGATTCTATGACTGCTAATTTGCAGTTGTCTACAAACCGGGTCTGCCAGAGGCCCTTGACATTGGCCTTGACTTCAGAGAAATAAATGCTAAAAGGAAGTGGCCCTAAACAAATCAAAACCAATGTTATTGAAATTAACATTATCCAAATCATAGAAATCAGGCTCCAGTCTGTCGATATCACTGTGCTCAACCACCTGGAAACCAATTTGGCTAGCAGCCTGCTTGATGCTGTGGTTGATAAAATGCCCATCTCTCTCTCAACGGAACTAAACCTTCTCAGACCTAGGGATGATGGCAGACCAAAATAAATGTACCTTTGGATATAGCTGCAGTGAGTGGTCCATATCAGATAAGAGTCTGGCCAACAGTATCTTCGTAGGGGTTTGACCCATATAATTTCCCCCAAGGTGAATTATCACAATGCCAAGCAATGTTTCTACCATGGTAATCTTTTGCCAGGTTTCCCAAAATTGAAACTAACTAAGACCAGGGAAACCAAAAGAACAAACTTTCCACTGGTTACTATGAAAGGAACTTGAGTGGCAGGCCAAGGCTCAGATGGATGCTTTCTGAATAAAATAATGGCCCAAAAGCTAAATCACCTACTTCCCTGCAACAGAAATACAAATTAATGTCTGATGTATGACAAAAAGGCATCAGAGACCCAACTTCCTGTTTTTTGAATGGCCTGCACAGAGTGCCGTTCCATGGCCAAATTTGAGGTACGACCTATCCACAAGGAAAGGGACAATTGACCTTGTGGATGAATTATTTTCCCTGCTAAGGCCTGCCTAAAATGTATTAATCTCTGATAGGTTAAAAGGCTTGCCCAAGGCCTGCATGAAAACCAAGCCTCCTCTCTAAGTGGGTAATATTAAATAGCAAACTGACCAAATGCATGGGGCAAGTGACTAGCCCAGTGGTCTTGTCCAGGTGTACCTGCTGACCTTTACCAACTTGATCACTCTTGGATTTCTATAACCAAATCATGACAAACTCCCTGTGGATGACAGGATCCTCTCAATAAAGGTAAATTGTTCATTGGCATGGAAAGCACCTGCATACAAAGAGGTGAACAAAGCAGCTATAGAGACAAACAAATGAAATTCACCAATGGTCCTGTAAAGGTCTTGAATAACAAGAAAAAGTAGTTGTCTCCCAATAGGTTTTCTGGAATCCTGGGGAGGTCCCTCACATGTTCTCTAAGCCCATAAGTATCCTATCCATAACGCAATGTCCTGACAAAGTCTGAAGGCCCAGAAAATGCTCCAGCCATCTGAAAGCTGCAAGGTGTACTCTGAGAGTTTTAGATGAATCTGCCACTTTGGACCTCGCCACTAAAAATTGCAGCAATAACTATACTCCCCATGGCCGGGACCAGGGGTTAAATACAGGTAGAATGCCCTGAAAACCTGGAGGGATGCTTAGTAAGCTTTCCTAGTGCTGTTGGCCCAAGAATTTGCCAAAACTGATAATACTAGTCTTCTCCAGTTAGCCAAACTCCCATCGTAAATGGGGTACTCGTTGGATTCGAATGCTTCTCCAAGAGGCAAAACCTGACAAACTGAAACTGGAAAAGACTTTCAGCTGTAGAATTAAGATGACCAGTGGCATGAACACATGGAAATGACAAGTTATTCTGTAGACTCAACAAAACTAAAAACCTGATGACCCAGTGGACCCACTTGGACCTGGAAAAATGTTTTTTGACAGCTTTTTTTACATATTATCATGTATTCTATCTTGCCATACTAGCACTGCCTCCCAAATGGGAAACATTTTCTAAAAACATTATGTCCCTGGTCCTCTCCAATGACAAACATTCTGGCCACATTTTAGCAAATTAGCTACACATGAAATAACCCCCAATACTGGACCCCGCAACCCCATCAGTAAAAAGCTCAAGATTGGTGCTGTGGTCCAAGGAGACTTCCAAAAAAAATCCTTTAAACTGGATCAAGAATGTAAACCATAGCCAAAGGTCCTCTTTAACCCATCTGGTCAACCTGACCAGGTGGTGCTTGGGCCTGTTACCTTTCAACAAGTCAAATACAGACCAAAGGAAGGTTCTGCCTGGAGAAACTGCCCTACAGGCAAAGTTCAGCAAACAATGTAACTGCATGATGTCTCCTACTTGTACTTTGATGGAAGCCAAGAATCTCCAAAGTATCTGCTGGACTTGTTGAAGTTTAGATAGAAGAAGCTTGAAGGAGTTATCAGTGGTGTCTACTTCTAAACCCAAAAAAGTCATGACTTGACTTAGTCCCCCTGACTTGTCATTGGCCAAGAGTACCCCCAATTTGGTGCAAAGCTGCTTGAAAATGAACATCCCTTCCAAAGCATCATCCTGATCCTGCTCCACTATCAAAAAGTCATCTAGATATTGTTCTGCTGACTGGCAAGAGGCATGTTTTTTATAGCACTAATGTAAAGCTGTGCTAAATATTTTGAAAGTTGCATAAGCCACAGCACACCCAAATAAAAAAAAAATATTTTCCCATTGAACTAAAAACCTAAATAAAGCCAATCATCTTGTCTCACAGGAAGAAGATGAAAAGCAGATTGTATATCCATCTTACAAAGTCAGGGGTTACTATAGCCCATGATGATCTCTGCCACCTGATCCAAAGAAGAGTAGTATGCTTTGGTCAGTTTGTTGTCAATAAAATCAGTGACCGAACATTCCACTGGGTGAAACAAGTGATGAATCAACCTAAATTCACCCTCTTGTTTCTTTGGAAAAAGGCTGATAGGGGAAGTTTTAAATAAAATCCATGGAGCAGATGAAAAGGGGCCAGTTATGCGGCCGGCTTATTTCTTTGTTAGCCTAGCAGCAATGCGTTCATGTCCTTTGATGGACAACAACGTGTTAACAAGCTTGGAATCTAATGGGTCTGTACAGTGGATTGGAAAGCCTATGGAAAAAGCCTTTGACAACGATGATAGCTGCCCTTTGATCTGGGTAATCTGACAGTAAGCAGGATAGCATATCTAGACAAATGGGGGAATAAGCCTGGTGTGGCGCATTCAGGTCCCCTACCAAAGCCCCACCCTGTGCCCACAAGCAGATGCTTTGGCATGAAAGGAAGTGTTGTTCCCCTTACCAATCTCTCCATCTGTCTGAGATGTAGAAAAAGTCAACCTGTCCCTAGGCAACAAACCCCAACACCTGGAAGCAAGATAACCCATCTCACATCCTGAAAACAAGTGGCTATATTTGCAAGTGGACTAGACACTTTTCTTGTGTTTGACTGTCCAGCAAAAACTTGTATCTTTTGTATCAACGCCCCTTTCCTCAAAACCCATAGGTGCTTCCTTGTTCATCATGGCACTGAGCCATATGTCAGGATGCCTTGACTCCTACCTAAATTGACGGCTTTCAGCTTCCTGAAGTGGTTATCATAATTCAACTACCCCAAACTCCCTTTCACATGGTGGGCTTCTCTTATGACTACAAAGTTAGCTAATAAAGGCAGTGCTTGGGTGGGATCCTTCTAAATGATTATGCCAATAAATTCCACAAAACCAGAGACCAAGTATCCCAGTTCCTGACCAGTGTCCTGGCTGATGCCTTATTTCCAATGGCCACTGTCTGCCATTAAGTCATTGATGGATGTGTTATCAGCTTCCATAATGCGCTTTATAATGTCATTATCCACTAGCTCGAAGATATCTACAAACTCCCCTTTTATAATCTTATCTTTGACCTTAGTGTGGCACATGCTGTGATATGAGATGCAGGTGATTTGTAATATGTAAAGCCAAGGGTAGCCATAGGGGACAAGAACTGAGGGATGGGTTCATCTGAATGGATTGGGACCTCCCTCTCTGAACCCATGACCTCCTCAGATCCCCTATGCAAGTTGGGTAAAGGTAATTGCATCACCTGGTCAGTATCAGTACCTGCTCCCACTCCCAAACTCAAAGTATAGGTGGTAGGAAAGTTTCTGTTTAAGGCTGTCAAACAGCCTAACTCTCCTCTCTTCAGGCAAAGAATTTATAAAATCATCTAAACAATTATCAGCAGATTGACTCCTACCACTAATATTAAGCCTGTATCCCCAGCAGAGACATTACCTTGTGCTTCTGTAGATATGTTGGACGAGCAGGAAAGGGTGACCTTTTGGCTGGAAGCATCTCTGATTGCCATTTTCTGAGACTTCTTAGCTGGAGCTGGTCCTTCAGCTGTACCTTCCTCTGGATTCAGCGAAGGTCTCTTCCTGGAATTCAGGCTCCACTCAGCTGTCCCTACCAGTTATAACTCAATTAACAAGCCTTGTGCTTCCTGCAATAAATGCAACCCTCTATCTCTAATGGACTGCACAATGGCTGAACCTGAGAGATACAAAGAATTAGCACAGAGAAGAATACACAGAAGAAATAAAAGGGAAAAGGAAAATATGATCAGCCAAGAGCCATAAACATTTCCAATTAATATTAAAAAGTAGGATGCTTGGATGCTGTGCTACTGCGAGGTTCTAGAATGTGTAGCCCTCAGAATGTTTCCCTGCTCATCCTTTCCTTGAAAATTCTACTGTGCCTAAAACTAGCTGAGCTGCTGCAGGGGTTTCAGAATGCCATGACATGTCCTACACAAAAACAAGATTGTGTACAACCTAATAATCAAATGCTGAGGAAAACATTATATACTACCTGTTATCCAAAAATTCATGCCTAAAACTTAATAAAGTTTCTTTACTAACATTACAACTTTATTATAAAATCATTGTACCCAAGATACTATCCCATAATTAACTATATAATGCAATTTAACCTACACATAACCCCCACTACAACATAAAAACATCATTTTACTGAATTCCCTGTAGTCAGCCTCCAAAATTTACCTCCATAATATATCAGCCTTTCACAAAAGGGAAACACAGCTACTGACCTAAAAACGCACTCCTTTACAACAGCAATCCAAAATGCTATAAATAAAACATGATAGGATATAAGCCTCCCACTACTCAGGCTCCCACATCCAACATATCCTAATTAATTAAGGCATCCTTCATCTGCCTAAGACAGTGCACTTAAGAACCCCAATGAAATAAAGAAGCAAACCATATGCAACAAATTCATATGGATTCCAACAATCATAAACTATGTCCTAACATAAAGTTTTAACTGCTTCATCCCTGTTCTATTAGTACAACATGCTGTTACCAAGTATTTCTTTACAGATTTAATAAAATCCTCTATACAAGCAGAATATAGGAGTTTGCCCCAAATTACCCTTAAATGTATTCTCATCATATATCTAAATTATTTAATGTGATGTTGCCATTCTTGCCTTTATTCTCACAGGTGGGTCGGATCCAATGCATTGGATCTGTCTCGGCCATTTCTCAAGCTCAAGGTCTTCAGCAAAGCTCATGGGCCTTATTATTTACCCATAATACAACCCTGTAATTACCTCAGATCTCGTTTGCCTTGCAGTGAAGAGGTTGGATTGCACAGCTCTGGGCTAAGTCTTATTTTTTTCTGTATTTATGTTATAGCAATATTAGCTAAAATTACCTTTCTAAACTAGTTCTTTACCCTGTTCTTGTGTATTCCCTTCATTGGCATCCGTTTAAATTAGAGGACATCTAACGAGTATCCATTTTTAATTAGAACACACTCCCTTCTCTTTCTTTCCACCTTTTCTATCTTATATATATATATATATATATATATATATATATATATATATATATATATATATCTATAGTTAATTTATTTATATACTTCCTTATTGTTCCCTAGAGGACTTTTCTTTATATTTGGGGCGTGTGTGTTCTGTCCTTTTAAGTCCATTTAAGTTAGAGGACTTGTTCTTCTATTTTAAGAGTGACTGTCTTTTTCTGTCCATTTTCCATAATTATGACAGAAAAACAAGATAGTAAGCCTATAGGCTTCAATAAATGTGAAAAGTGTGGAAAGAAAAAGCCCCTTAGTGATTCACACATTTTATGTGTGTATTGCTTGGAGCCTCTTCATTTGCAAGAGTCTTGTTCCATTTGCCACAAATTTAGCCAATGGGCATTAATTGGATGTAAAAACAAACTTATTTTGAAAGGCCTTTTGAAAACGCCTTTTTTTGAGGCTATATCTCCTGAATCTCAGACTTCTGACAAACCTACAAAAAGACCTTCTTCAGAGCCAAAGCAGAAGGCTCCAAAGTTATTGGATCTGAAGGCACCATCAGACCAGACATCTCCTACTGGTTCCAAGGCTCTTTTGGTGGAAAGTTTTATTGAATCCAATTGTATCTACAGAGTGTAGGCATAAGAACCGATCACCCTCCATAGAAAAAGTGTCATCTCTGCTCCCATCTCCGCTGTTAGTCACCTACCCTGTCCACTTGGTCTACCAGGAGCTTATCTGATGAAGACATGGATATGGTGGTAGAGAGAATTTTGAAGGCACCAGCTTTGGCCAAACTACTGCTGGATCTGCGCCCAAAGGAGTCGGATCAGACTCAATCTTCCTCTTCTGCACATGTTCCTCCTCCAATCCATGCTCTGCTTTCAGAGCTGAAAGATTCCAGTATCCAGGTTGTGCCTGTGTCAGGTCCAGGACCCATAAGTTCCTCGGATCTGATAAGTGCCCTGAGTGTGTCTGTGCTGTCGGAGCAGGAGACCTCTGGGAGCTGACACTCCCTGGTCAGGCCTGTGGAGACTTTTCGGATCACATCGGATCCAACACTGCCTCTGTGGGCTTTGGCATGGGTGAATTCAACTCCTCCCTCTGCTTCAGAGCTTCATTCTTTCACTCTGGAGATTCCTTCAGCCCTGTTAGACCCAGGGCGTTCAGAGCGGGGATGGACTGCCTTCGATGTGAAGAAGAGGGTTTTGACTTCTTCCCAGTCTGAGACACAATCTCCTTCAGATCTTCCTCCCATTTCTGTCCAGGTGTCTTTGTCTTCTGACATACCCACTCCACAAGTCCACAGAGATGAAAGACCTCAGGATGTCCCTCAGGGTACTGCCCCCTCTTCTGAAACCTGTCCAGAGTATCTCACTGTGGAGGTCCCTCGGAAGAGGACATGCAAGAGGAAGTATCATGACTCTCCAGAGGAGTCTATCACATCTGACACCAACCTCAATGAAGCAGAAGGGTCCCCACGATCACCTCATGAAGATGTCTCCTTTGAAGACATCCTAGAAATCTTAAAACAGAGTGGTGATTGGCAGTCCACCACCCCTTCAGGTTAGGAGTCTTTTTTTCCTAAAGGCCTTCGTAACTTGCCCTTCAACGTCTAGGGTGACTCCTCCTTTCGACAAGCTTGTGGAGTTAATCTCTCGAAAGGCTTAAGAGACCATGGACCCTACTCCTAGGCATCCAAATAAATACATTACTGCCCATAAAGAAACAAGCTTTTTAACAAAGGGTGTAGCAGTTGATGCCATGGTCCTGAGAGAGGCCACTAAGAAGACAGTGTCTGAGACCAGTTCCTCTATCCATCTTCCTAATAAGGACTCTAGGACTATAGCTAGGTATAAGAAGCACATCTTTTCATCAGATACCTTTGCCTTGTTGTCCATGAATAACCTCACTCACTTCACTAGATTTCAGAGAGACCTAATAAAAGAATTATCAGACTCCCTCCAAGGGGCTGTAGCTGATGCGACAGTAGATAAAATCAATGCTCAGCTTGCCACATTGAATTCAGTTGTCAACTCATCCATAAGACACATATCTTATGCAGTGGATGGAATGAGTAGGGCAGCAGGTTCAGATATCTCTCTTAGGAGGCAGGCCTGGATGTGCCTTTACCATTTCGCTGAGCTCTTCAATTCTATCTCCGTTAATGCTTCTTTTGACGGCTCTTCTTTTTTTGGGCCAAAAGTGAAGGAAATGCTCACCAGGTGTGAACAAGAAGGCAAGACCTTACCTGCCATTGGAGTACGTTTTTCCACTCCTACCAGACCCTTTCCTAAAGCTCAAAAAGGTAGTGAGAAGATGTGGTTCAGAAAATCTCAATAGTCTTACCAGGACACACAAGGTGAAAATTTCCCTAGAGGCAGAGGGAGGAATAATAATGGAAGATTCCACCTTCGTGGCAGTGGAGGCCCACAGAATCAGGGCTCCAGAGAATCTTTCTTCGGAAGACCCTTCCAGCACTCCTGAAGGAGTGCCTGATTGCTTCCCTCTGGAGGCAGTTAGGGGTCAGTTATCTTTACACCAAGAAACCTGTCTGAAGATAACAAATGACTAATGGGTGCAGGGTATAATATCCAGAGGATATATCATTTCCTTCTCTTTCCCTGTCCTGCAAACAAGTCAGTTCCAGATGTTCCATCCAGTCAAAATGAAGAAGCAACATTAGAAATCCAAAAGTTGCTAAGAAAAAAAGTTATCCAAGGAGTCTCCGCAGACCAGAGAGGATTCAGAACTTACTCAAGATTCTTTTTAGTTCCAAAGAAGACAGGGGACTGGAGGCCTATTTTGGATCTCAGCAATCTAAATAAATCAGTAAAAAAGACCATGTTCCAGATGGTGACACTGCAGTTGACACTTCCATACCTGGAAAAAGACAATTGGATGTGTTCTATAGACCTTCAGGATGCATGCTACGACATCAGAATGGACATGCGGTCCAGAAGGTTCTTGCACTTCTGGCTAGGAGCCAGTCACTTCCACTTTTGAGTTCTGCCCTTTGGTCTCACTACGGCCCCCAGAGTGTTCACCAAATGTATGGAAGTAGTAGCGGTTCACCTGAGATTCAAAGGAATTCATGTGTTTCCATATCTGGATGACTGGCTCTTAACTGCCTTGACCAGACATCATCTGCTTCAAGCAAGGAACTATATCCTTCAACTCTGTTCCCCCCAAGGTATTACTGTGAACTACAAAAAATCTGCTCTAGAGCTATGGCAAAGCTTAGTTTTCATAGGAGCAGAGATTAACATGACTATACAAAGAGCAAGACTTCCACAGGACAGAGTAGACAACCTCTATCATTATGTGAGAAAACTAATCAAGAAGTTAAAAGCCTCTGCAAAACTAGTTATTCAAGTACTGGGGAAAATGGCTGCATCTATCATACTGATTTCTCTAGCTCGCCTTCATATGAGGATTCTCCAGAGGTTGCTTTCCATACAATGGTCAGTCTTGGAGCTTCCAATGTTCCACAAGATTTGATTAACCCATGCCTACAAAAAAGATCTTCATTGGTGGACTCATTCACCTTTAATGTCTCAGGACAGTCAATTCATCCCTCCTCATTCTCAGGCCATGGTGACCACGGACGCTTCCCAGATAGGGTGGAGGGGGGATTTTTCTAGGGAAGATAGTTCAAGGCATCTAGCAAGAACATGAGGCTCATCTGCATACAAACCTCCTAGAGATGAGGGTGGTGCTTTAAGCATTGCAAGCATTTCAGAACTCTCATCCTCTGGGAAAGATAGCAATCCAGTCGGACAGCAGGTCCATAGTTTGGTATATAAACAAACAGGGAGGAACCAGATCGTACCCCCTTTGTCGGAAAGCTCTCAGCATTTAGCATTGAACTATTGGGCTATAGCACCAAACAATTTTCTGATAGCAACACACACAGGGAAATCCAACGTCATTGCAGACAAACTGAGCAGAGCTATCTTATGGCTGCACGAGTGGTCCCTCAACCAGAAAGTTACGGAAGTGATCTTCCAGAAATGGGGCCAGTCTTGCTGCAACCTCTTTGCATCACCCATCAATGCCAAATGCAGCAACTGTTTTGCCCTGACCCCCCCCCCCCACGGAGTAGTCATCAAGAGATGCACTTGTTCATGATTGGCCTCCGGGACTTCTTTACGCCTTTCCCCTGATTCCTCTAATTACCAAGTTTTTGCAGAAAGCGAGTCTGTTGGAGACAAAAATAATCCTAATTGCTCCCTACTGGCCTCATCAAATCTGTTTCCCTTTTCTTCAGCCTCATCTTCGGGATGAACCTTGGATTCTAGACCCAGCTCCAGACCTTTTGACTAATCCATCAGGAATGGCTAATCCCAACCTGGACACCCTCAGATTGACAGCTTGGCTGCTCCAGTTCCCCTAATTGCCAGGTTTCCATCCCTTTCCTCTCCAGGCAAGCATATTCTGTTATCTCCTCATAAAACACCTACTTGAAAATTATACAAAAGCAAATGGAAAATATTTGTTCTATAGGCCAGCTGTAATAGAATAGATCCTTTTATAGCACAAGTTCACACAATTTTACAATTTCTGACAGAACTTTTCAATGGTGGAGAAGCTGCAGCTACTATTAGAGTTCAGCTAGCTGTGATTTCTAACTTCCATATATGAGAAAATGATTGTCCTATTATGTCACACAGGCTTTGTAAAGTGTTTTTGAAGGACACTATTATATTAAGACCCCCATATAAACATGCAACTCCACCATAGGATTTCAATTTCATCTTGTCTAGTATTATTTTTATCCCTTTTGAACCTTAAGCTACATGTGAGTTAAAATATCTTTCATGGAAAACACTCTTTTTAGTGGCTATTACTTCAGCCAGAAGAGTATCTGAGTTGCAGGCTTTGTTAACTATGTCTCCATACCTAGTCTTCCATAAGGACAGAATGTCATTATGCACTAATCCATCCTTTCTGCCCAAGGTAGTGTCGGAAAATACCATTAACCACCTTAAGGCCTCCCAGTTTTCTTTCCCAACTTTCAAAATAAAGGAGAGTATTCTTTATGTCTGCCAGATGTTCATAGACAAAGATCAGAGTTCTCCCAAATATGGTTAAAGCTCATTCCTCTAGATATGTGGCCATGGCTGCAGCTTTTCAGACTAGATTACCACTGGATAATATCTGTGCTGCAGCTACTTGGGCTAAACCTCATACCTTTATTGCACATTACAAAGTGGATTTAGCCTCTAGGAGTAAAGCAATTGTTTGGTTCTATGGTTCTGAGGAATATTCTTCCATGACCCACCCAAGAGTCTAGTTGCTTGGGACGTGGTCCTACCAGTGAGAATAAAGGCGAGATTGACAACATCACATAAAGAAGTTATGTCCTTACCATAGCATTCCACATGTGTTGTCCATCTCGTCCTTTATTCTCACAACCCTCCCTCCAAGCACCCTGCCTATACTCCTGATACTGATTCATATACATATATATATATATATATATATATATATATATATATATATATATATATATATATATATATATATACATGTTTAGGGATATATAGATAGTCACGTATACTGGAATAATGATAGTATGTAATAAGTTTCTTCCACTGGCTGCTGGGATCAAACAAGATCTGAGGTAATTATGGGGTTGCATTATGGGTAACGAATAAGACCCATAAGCTTTTCTGAAGACCTTGAACTTGGGAAATGGCTGAGATGGATCCAATCCATCAGATCTGACCCACCCATGAGAATAAAGTACGAGATGGACAACACACATGGAATGTTATGGTAAGTACATAACTTTCTTTTATTGACTAATTGTATATATAGCTATACAGGTGTGTTACATATATATTAATTTATTTATTTTATATTTGTTCACCGGGAGAGTCCGACTGGGCAAGTTGCCCATTTTCAGAGGCGGCCCAGGGAGAAAAACACACATAAAAAATTGACAGTACATCAACATGCACAATACTGATATACTTAGGAGTATACATGCTAAAATATGCATGGAGAATTATCTTTAGAGAAAATCATCATACAGTACAGTACTGGGAATACATGAACATACAGATGCAATTATACTTAAAAATACGTGCAAAAATATACATAAGAAAAAAATGTCCAAAAATATGCATAAAGAGTTATCCACAGAGAATGGAATAGGTAGAATATAGAAGGGAAATAGAGTATATAGTAGAATGGAGAAGATAGTAGAAGAAAAATAGAGTAATTAGTAGATAAGAAGAATATGTGCAAGCATATTCATAAGACATTATCCATGAAGAAAAGAGTAGATAGTAGATAGAAGAAAAATAGTGTAGATAGTAGATTGAAGCAGAATATACCCTTAAACCCTTAACCTCTTAAGGTATCATTGTAGGATCAAGTGAAACACTTGAGAAATAGACCATGCAGTGTCTGTATGTATGAATATGGAATAAGTGAAGAAGCCTTGTGTGGTACCTGGAGTAGAATAAGATATTGATCTGGTGGAGTTTATCCTGAATCTGAGCAGGTACACTTCATGAGCTGGTTAAGTAGGACCAGAGAAGGATTTTAAAGTTATGTTTATTATCTAGGATCCGGATTTCTAGGGGAAGGTTGTTCCATACTTTTACAATGGCACTAGAGTACATGGAGTCACCTGCACTATTCCTGCTTTTGGATATTTCAACTAGTCCTTTGTTGGTGGATCTTAGAAGATGCTTTTTGGTGTAGTAAGTAGTAGGCTTTTTAGTGATTTTTTTTGGGAGTGTGTTATAGGATCTGATATGCAATTGTAAACTGATTATAGATCAGGAGGTTTGGAAGTTCAAGGTAGGATAGTTGCTTCAGGACTAGACAATGGTGGATCCTGAAAGCTGAGTCGGTAGCAAACTTTGCAATTTTGTTGTAACAGCTGGTTAATTTACTGTGATTGGGATGAAGACCATGATGTGTTTTGGCCAGGAGATTATTAGTTAGGAGAAAGTTTAGGGTTTGGGAATGTATGCATTTCTCAAGAATTTTTGATGGGGGTAATAGTATGGTGATTGGTCAGTAGTTAGATAGCTTGGTTGAGTTACCACCTTTATCAAGTAGTATTATGTGTGAATTTTCCAGAGGGTTGGGATGCATTTTTCAGCTATTGATCTATTTATTAATAAGGAGAAAGGGTAAAAGATGGCCTTGGCTGCAATTTTGAGGTATTCCTCTGGGAGTTAATTGGTTAGTAGGGGTGTGGGTTTAAGTTTTGTCAAGTAGTTCTAAATTGTTTTAGTAGGTACTGGTTGAAGGGTGAAGCAGTTTTGATCTGTTGTTGAGGTGATGGGATTAGGGTATGTTGTGAGTGGGTTTATATTAAATCAGCGAATGCTTAAAAAAAGCAAATGCTGATTTAACGATCCCTTGCAAGTGAAAGCTTATAATCCCGAACACTTAGAACAGTGATTTTTTTCCCAGGGGAAAAAAAAAAATCGCTGTTCCAAAAAAAAAAAAACAACTTTAAAACATTACATAAAGTAAGGGGCGCACAGCCCCCCCCCCCACACCCCCCTACTTAAATATACCAACTTTGAGATCACACTACAGTGACAAAAATGACAAAATAATGAAGGAGGCCAAGTGATTTCTTTCCCAGGGAAATAATTCTCTTATATGCCGTTTCGTATTTTGCCATTTCAAGTTCGATCAAGACACATTTGAAAGAATGCGTCTTCGATCATATAATAGGGAAGCGTTGTGGGTGAAGAGGTATTTGTGAGGTTTGGAATGGACGTGGTGAAATATTGATTAAACTGAGTGGCAGTATTGTCTGTGGTGGTGTCAATATTTGGGGGTGGAGTACTGGTTTTCCTGGTTGTAGGATTTTGTTGATAGCTGCCCCAAATTTTTGAGGGTTAGATTTGTGCTTTGTTTGGATGTCTGAGTAGTGATTTTTCTTATCTAGTCTTATTTAACTTTTGGTTTTGTTTCTTAGTTTGAGGTATGTCTATTTACTATAGTTTTGTTGTGAAGCCATGCTTTATTTCTATGTTTTAGGAGAGTTCTAGTAGTTATAGATTTAACTTGTTGTCTAAGTATGAAGGTAGGGAAATGGTCGTTAAGGGTGTGAACGAGGGAACCAGAGTGGTGAGATAGGTATGGACAGTTTATGATGACCCAGTCCAGTACTGACAGTTTCTTGGTTGATTTATCTGTTCTGGTGAAAGTATGGGTTAACTGGGAGAAGCCATGGAGGTTTCTATGGTTAGTGGGGAGGGGGGGGGGGGTTTCAAGTAGGCCAATCTATGTTAAAGTCACCTAGTATAATTGTTTAACAATAAAATAACCCAAATAACAAGAATTACCACTGAAGAAAACACAATTCTGAGCAGGAGGTAAATTAAGGAAAAAGTCATAAAAATATTAAACTGATTGCTCAGAACAGGCGTCAAGCAGGCATAAACGGAATCAGATATAAGTCTTTTCAGACCAAATAATGCAACACAAAACTAATTGTTCGAATAATAAATGACTCGTCTCTTCAGACCATCTATAAATCCAGAATCTCAAAAAACGAAAAATAGCGTTTCTTCTGTGAAAATAAAGATTTATTAACGAACAGTAAGCGCTTTCGCTAAAATAGCTTTATCAAACCATTAAAACACAGAAATAAGAAACACCTTATATATAGTCAAGGCATCATTAAAAAATGACATCATAATGAATTAGCATACAAAATTGCAATAAAGCAATTTGAATAAGGATAAAAATACATTAATTATACATAACAATTAATATTAATAACATTGTAATCTATTAAATAAAAAATGCCAATAAAACAAATAAATAAAAATAAAATTACATTAATTCATATATAAGGGTTAATATGTATAACATTAATAATCAAATATGTATATGAAAATATATAAACTAAAGACGCTATATTCATTTACAATATTTCTAAGTACTGGTTTTAGAGGTACGTTGTCATTAAGTCCTGGAGGAATATGGGCTTGCAATCTAATAATCCAATTAACTTCATTCCTTTCAGTATAATTCATAATATTGCCTCCTCTTAGAGTAGGAGTATTAACATAAATGACTAAAAAATTAAAAGTATGTGTAACATCTGTATCTAAGACATGTTTGGAAAGTGCATTAGTAGTAGAATGAACACGAATTTGATATAGGTGTTCTCTCATCCTGTCCCTAAGCCTTCTATCGGTTTTACCCACATAGAAGGCGGGACAGGATGTACAAAAAGCTAAATAAACAACGTGTTCAGTATTACAGGTAGCACTGACATTAAACATAAAAAATCTGAATGTACGTGGATGTATAAACATATCTGAGGGGCGTATATACGAACAGAAATTATAGTTATTACAAGGAACTGTACCCAAATAATCTCTATTTTCATGGTGGTTACTCACATTACTATAACACAAAAGCCTATGTAGATTATTTTTATTTTTAAATAAAAATTGTGGATGTTCCCCTACTATTTTCTTAATATTGGGGTCCACTATAAGGACATTCCAATGTTTACTTAATATGTTCCTGATTTTCTGGAAATCGTCTGTATAATATAGAGATATTTTCTGCAACAACGTATTGCTTTGTATATTATATGTGTCAACATTCTAAATTTCCATCCCTTGTTCAGAAAAATAAGGACAAGCTTTATTCATTCTTAAATTCTCAATACGTTGATAATAGGAGAAGCTGAAGGCCAGCAGGCAATAAAATTTAAATGTAGTGGATTTTGTGGGGCTATCAGAGGCAGCAGGATGGGGAAGCCTGTCATTGCCTTACTATAGATGGAATATAAGGGTTTATAAACTTTATTTGTTATTTATTTATTAAACTGTCTGAGTAGAAAACTGCTGCTGTGCCTGTTCTAATCTGAAGAGCGTGGCAGATGTGCTTTATATAAATATCAGCAAACCATTTTCATGCTGGCCTGTACAGGAGATAAAGTATGATAATAGCTGATGAGTCTCGGGACTTGCAGGCTGGTTAGAATGAAAGGAAAAAGTGGAGCATACAGAAAGTGCTATTGAAAGCTGTGGTGACATTCCTAGAATTTACTGTTCATGAATTTTATAACAGATATTTTCCTTATGTTGATCAGCAAAACTTGTTATGCATGGTTGGCAAAGAAGCTCTTGCTCTCTTATAAGCATTTTATCTCATGTATTAGTGTACTTTAACTAATTTCAAGTATGGCACACTTTAGGAGTAAACCAAGAATTCCCTAACACCAGCTTGATGTGGTTTTATCAACAAATTGGCCACGCTGAACCTGCCTGTTAAAATGGCTTTTGGTGGCATGAGAAAAGAAAAGAAGTTACAATCTGTTTATCAATCAAATTTTATGTGCCAATATCTAAGTACAGTTGAAGCATATAAGAAATTAAAACAATGAGAGACATTAGAAAGGTATCAAATACGACTAACAGACATCAGTTACTGAAATGCTGTATTATCATAAGCTGTGTGAAAGTATATTTTGAAGCACACCTGAAAGCATTCAACAGCTGGGCTTTCCCACAGCTACCATCTCTCATGTCAGGTCCTTGATTAAAAAAAAATGAGTGAATACACGAGCTATATATATATATATATATATATATATATATATATATATATATATATGTGTGTGTGTGTGTGTGTGTGTGTGTGTGTGTATATATATATATATATATATATATATATATATATATATATATATATATATATCTATATATATATATATATATATATATATATATATATATATATATATATGGATTCACTACAATATATCGAATGGCCAAAATACCGACCCCCAATATACTGAGATCACAAGACCGAAGTTACATAATCCTGGAAATGCACAATACCGAACTGCAGAATCCCGAAAAAGTTGTAACTAAAGCTTACAAGAAGGTAGATAGTTTAATTCACATGCTGAAGCATACGGAAATGTCTCAGCTGCTACAAAAGGTGCTCGTACATTTTAAGGAGATGTACGACGGGAATGCAAAAAACATGTCAGAGGAGTGTTACAGTGTGCCTGGAGTTATTGGGCAATTATACGAAAAACTGAAGTCTCAACAAGGGAAAGATGTACTGGTTATTGAGGGCTACATATCGTATACCATCTGGAGAAAAAAAACAAGTATGAATCACTAGATAAGCAATACAGAATTGGAACATTGAAGTGTTGAGTTTTGTTGAAGTACTTGCACAATGTGTTGAACTTCTTTATATGCACACTGGACGAGGTGTTTGTAGTTTGGTTACATTTACGTGTTTCTGGCACTGTTGTGTTGTTTACATTCATCACACTGGCATTTTTCGGTATTTTGGGTTGTCGAGATTCTGCAGTTCTGTATTGTGCATTTCCGGGTATTTTATATATATATATATATATATATATATATATATATATATATATATATATATATATATATATATATCCTGGGGATCACTAGCAGATGATGAACAGATGTGCAAGAGTGCCAGTTGGTTGGTGGGGCATAAGCAGATATTTCATATAAGCATGACACTTGTCATACAGGTTTTTCGAAGCCAGCAGTAGAGCTTTATAGCTAACTTTTTAGTTAGCAAGAAACCATTGCAGAGTCTGCAGGATAGAAATTATATGGCAGTCAAGGGAAACACCAGCAAATAACCTGGTGCCTGAGGTCAGTAGTAGCTGTAACTTAATGGACTTATGACCAGAACACCAGTGGTACTGAGCATTACATTAGTCTCGATGAAAAGCAATTTGTGCATAAAACATGGTAGGTACCGCTTCTGCTGGTGCAAGATTCTTAATTTGGGTGATCTTCCTTTAATAAAATACATCACTACAACTTATATTTGTTTCTTAAATGACAATCTGTTATTGATACTGAAGATTCACACTTTTGAAAAAAAAATGAAATTTTCTCTACAAACCGCAGAGGACAGGATCTGTAAATAAATTATAAGCATACCACTCGACTACTTCTCTGACAAATTCTGTATGAAACTAAGAATAATGAGGGGGGGGGTCTCCCAATTGGGGCAGATTTTAATTTTTTTTTATAAACTTATTTTAAGGAATAACAGGTTTTGCATTAGTATGCATTTTCTGAAGGATATGCAATCTGAGTCTCAGATGACTACCATTATTTAATGACTTCAGTTCTCTGTGGTTTGCCAGAAAACTGAAAGTTTAAAAAGCAGCAGACCAAAAATATGAGGAAAATGCTAAACATTATCTGTAAATTTTGGCAGTTGAAAGTGAGGCTTATAAGTAATGTGGTTGTCCAATATCATAGTCTTGTCAGAGTTGAGAAAAATTTGATTCCCCGTCATCCACTTAAGGCCAGCATCCAGACTGTATTCTAGGGTGACTGCAGAGGGGCATTTATTCCTGAGGGAAGATGAGGTAAAACTCTGTAGCATCAACATAACAATGATGCTGAACTCCTTTAAATTTAACATTACCTGACAATGGAGGCACACATATACATAGCTGAGTTATGCGCCACCCTAGTATAGGTAGAATATGTACATGTGTAGAGGTAATGGAATACTTGCATAGCCTGAGAGTTGGATTATCTAACCCCAAAGTGTTATGTACTCGCTCAGAGAATAATTGAGAGGACATCTAGGATATGATGCTCAGCTTGTCAGGTCCACACAGTGATGCCACAGTACATAGTATTTAGTGTCACTTCAATGGATAAAGGGTGTTTTAAATTTAAGAATAAAATCTGTAACTAATGCTGCCTCTTCGATCATTATCAGCAGGATGGTGAAGCAACCTTGCATTAACCTTTAACAGACCATTTTAGAATCCCTTGTCCTGAATTTTTTAGAGGTCATGTCTTGAGGGCATAAGCTAGTTTTTATCAGTGATCTGACCATAATCATTTGAGCTACAGATAGATCAATGCATGACACATGTAGTCAGATGTGTATGCAAATTATGTCATGCTGGTAAAGCAAAGAGGTCATTTGTAGATGCTATCATGTCATGCTGTTAAAGCAAAGAGGCCATTTGTAGATGGTATTGAGACTCATATTACTGCTACCTTTGGTAATAATGGTATGAATATTCTGACCAAGCATATTTGTAAAAAATGGGGAGGATCTTTTCTACCTTTTAAGTGCTGCTAGTGAATGTTATGTAAGCTGATGGGAGTGTTAATGATGATTTATTACTGTATATGGAAAGGAGATGTCAAACAGGCATTTGATATTTCATGGTGTCTGCATATGCTAAATACTGAGACAGTACCATCCTGCCTTCTTTTGTAACTTATCAGTTGACACACACACACACACACACACACACACACACACACACACACACACACACACACACACACACACACAAACAAAAATGTCCCACATTTTTCATATTATGGTGAAATTCCTGCTATGGGTGTTATACATAAGCAATCTGTCTGACAAGGAATATTGGCTTCAGTACATTTGGTATTTTTTTATAATGCCTCCTCAGTTCAACTGCATTGTTATAAACTTTATTCTAAGTGCAGATACAAGGCTCATAATGTATTATTGATGATCACTCATAAGAGCATTTTGGTGTTTTGCATTTTGTCGTTATTAGGTTGCCTTCAACCCTGAGGATCTGAGAATAATCTGTCCATGCATTCTACCCAGAAATGACCTCTCAGGTCATCTGCTGATGGGTTTACAGTTTGCAAATCTGATAAAGGACTGCTTAGATGCACTCTAAGCTTATATTTTCTGACTGCATATGTGCAAACCTTAGAACTCAAATATTCCAAAGATAAACTCATCCAATTGTTACTTTGCACATATCTCACACACACACACACACACACACACACACACACACACACACACACACACACACACGCACGCGCATGCATAGAGAAAATATGAATGGGCCACTGAACATAAAAAAATGAAGGATACTTTTTTTTTTGAATAATGCCCACTCAATACTATTGTGCTGTTATAAGCCTTATTTTTAATGTTGTGCCTAAATAGTAGTTTTAAAATCCATTGTTGATTGCTCATAAAAAGATGTTGGTACTCATCAGAAGATGCTGTTGTCTAGCGGAGCTGGCTGTTGTATTTCTAGGAAAATATTATATCTGCAGTTCTATTGCTAATAACATTGCATCTCTTAATTCACATATGTGAAAAAACAATTTTACATTAACCTTAATGCCATAAATACAGTCATGATTCATATCACCACTAGAATGTCCAGAGCTAATGGATAAATTACTGACCATGTTGAACCCCACATGGTTTACCTAATAAAAATGACCCAAAAACGTTCTGATTGAAAGGAATGGTGTCTCAGTCTGACAGCACTGGAAAAATGAATCAAAGCTCTGTGCTTCATTCAAACTTAATTTTACTGTCAAAAGAGGTTTTATGTAACCTTTACTTCACTGTGTTTCTACTGACATTTTGTATTATCTTTCACTATTTTTACATGTTTTTTTCCTCATATTCATAGGACCAGAAAATTAAATTATCTTTGCATCTCACCATGAAAAGGGTAGTCAAAATATTCTGACTGACAAGAGTCTGACATTTCTACTATTTTTTTTTGCCAAATGTCAGGTTTTCACCACTTCCCAGGATATAGTTCATACTGATGAAAGTGAAGCTCCCTTCTAAAAAGAATCACACAATAGTTTTCTTCTCAAGGGAAAACATAAAGAGAGAGTCTGTGGAGGTGTGAAAGATTATACAGTTCAAGATTTTTAACAACGAGTATTGGGCTGAAGTGTTTCTCACTATTTTCACAATGTAGTTACTTTGTCTCTGCGTTTGAAAGAACAAGGAACTTAAGTCCACGTGAAAAATGTTGTTTAAGGGTTTACCACTTTTGGAAGAAACACATTTAATTTTACTTGGTAGTAAAGGTACTTACTTACCAAAAAGCAAGCACAAAATAGTAACCATTCAACATATCAAATCATCTGTCAGGGGCTTAGAACATAAGAGCAGGGAAAAAATATCATCTGCAGTTTGAGGAGAGTGACTATATCTGCATTCAATAATGTTTGTTCTAGTTCCATCTCTCTAAACACAGAGTTTCTAATTTTATTACATTAATGAGCAGGGTCATTACAAGATATTTACATTATCCACGTGTATATTTACCACCCAGACACTACGCATTACTTGACAGTATTTCATTTTGGTAAGCTTGCATGGTGCCAGAGATATTGGTAGATTTAGTATGTGAAAATGAAGCACAATTCAATGACATCATGTGCTGTTGAATGTAGGCTGCAAAAAAAAAAAAAAATCTGTAGATGTAGAGGAAAGCCCTTGCATGCTTAGGACATTGTCCTCTGTAATGTATATAATATAATCCAGATCGAGACTACGCAAACTCAGAGTAAGTTACGTATTACAACAACATGGAATGTCATTTAAGTGAGCTTCATCCACACAAATCATTATTGTCCCTGACCTAATCTATCCTAGCACAGGCAGACCTCCACATAGTTTTCTACAGATTTTGCAGAACTCCCACTAATTGGTCTCAAGATAGCCCACTCAATGTAGTTCAGTTAAGCCTTCATATGTGAACCCAAGGTGCTTTCAGCACTGGCTACTGCTATTATATGACTTTTTTTCTGCCTATCTTCCAAGATATGGCTAAGATTGTGCACTCCTTTATCTTCATTTCAAAAGAAAGATACTAGAAAATATGAACATGTAAAGAAGACAGAAGACAGCTGGGAAGTTAACCATCTAGTCAGGGACTCCACCTATCCCATAATAGTATGCTTATGTCATGGAGATAAACCTTACCACTGGCTATGTGATGTCTGACTAGCTGGTTCTAGTATTCATAATGCTGGCTTACTCTTGACCTTCTGAAAGAAATCTCAATTGCTATTTAGACCGTCTGAGAGAAATCTCAATTGTCATTTAGACAGCTTTTCCTTCTGCAGCAAAACTGCCATCCATATGGGCAACACTCCCAGCAAAAGTATTTCTTATGTATGTCTCTTCTGTAACCCAGCCTTCAAGCAATTTTTGCTGCAAAACCTGCCCTATGAAGTTTCTTTTATTAGTCCTGTTTTCATTGAATATGTATAAAATTGGATGTCAGCACTGAGTATACACCCCTATTACCACAGCACTGAATTGTAGCTGTCCAGAAATGTTCAATTACTAACAACTCATCCTTCATACAAGGGCTGACCCTATCTCCATGATAATTCTTTTTTTCCTCCTGTAAGTACATTAGTTGCACATGCCATCAGAGTCCTTCCTGGGCATGTGAGTGCAGTTTGTTATACTGTCTGCTGCATCACTTTGCTTGTTTACTTTGTATCTTATGAACTGGTAGCATCATGTTTCCATATCTGGCGTAGTTGCCAAGAAGCATGCTACCAGGACCAGCCTTCCACTTTGCTTCACTACAAGGAATTCCCTAAAAGTGGCATTGTGTCTCAAAAGCTGACTTGCCATGGTGTGTATTTGATTCCTTTTCTGAAATAATCACAAAGTCATCTCGATAACATATATTCTGTGGCTTGTCTCTGTGGCTTCAGAGGCCTGCTGCAAGCAAGTGCTGAACCCCTCAAGCTCTACCCCAGCATATGTGCAACACATAGATATTTATCAGAATTTCACTTTCACCAAACCATTTAAGTATTACATTTACCCTTGCTAGAAATGGAGGAACATAAAAACTCTGCTCCATGACTCTTAAGTTGGGGCTCACTGCAACTCACATTTTTGCCATGTCCAGCAAAACCTATGTGTTTTTCTGCTTTTCTTCATCAACACAGATGCTATCTAAGCTTCTATTTTGGGGACAATGTTTGTTTCTTAATGTTTGATGGCTTGGTAGATGAGTCAATTGCCCCTTTTCAGTTACAACTTCAGCTCATTGAGCAGTAAATTAAATCAATGCTATTTGCATAGTATACAGTTGAAGTTCCAGTATTAACATCAATTTACAGTTATCATAGTTACAATTCACTATGTAATTTAGTTTGACAATCATCCTTGAACACTAGATACGTATAGTAATAGGCAGAATCTCAACACTACTGTGATAAATAATAAAGTGCTCAAGATAAGCTAAATGCACAGAGAAGTAGTAGATTTGCATACGGTCATGGCATGTGTAGGCTGACAAAGTTAATAACCATTTTCTAAAGCAATCACAAGTGGATTCAGAGCAGCTGTGATCTTTCATCACTTTACTTAAATCTTTTATGGCATCCTGGTTTTAGGTTCATAGGTTCATAGGTTCATACTAGGCTATCTGCCCTAGGGCATTTATAAGCCTAGCCAGAGTGTGTTTGGCTTTTGCCACCCATTTTAAATTAATTTTGCTATGCCCTTTTTCGAGGTTAGTATACTGTGCCTCTGTCTAACAGTGACACAGATGTGATACCCGGGGTAAACCTATGATCTCCCATCCACTCATCAAGATTCCTTTTGAAGAGAGTCAATGAGGGACTCTGCTAACCTGGACTGGGATTTTATTCCAGAGTGAAGGGAGCCTCTGGGTTATGAATCTGTCCCTCCAGCATGTCCTATTTATTTCAGTGCTGAGGTTCAAGTCTCTCGAGCGTGTAGCTTGATGGGATTTGGATTTTCTGAGGTGCAACATGTCCATTAATTCCGGGTTGGACATGGCTTTATACATCAGGCACAGATCGCCTCTAAGCAGGCGGTATGCCACTGAGTAGAGCTGGAGTTTCTTTAACCGGACAGCATATGGCATCTGTTTGAGCCCTTTGATCCTCTTGGTGAGGTACTTTTGGGGTCTTTCCAGTTGCTGCAGGTGTCTGGTAAGGTACATCCCAAAAGGGGCATTGTACTCAATTATGGGCCTGATGAGGGATGAGAAAAGAGGCACGATGACCTCCCCTGATCTAGATGTGAATCCCTTCATGATTAGGTGGGCTATATAAAATGTTTTTCTAACCACTTTGGCCACGTGGTTGTCAAATGAGAGATTGCTATCAACTTGGGTCCCCAGGTCCCTAATTACTTCTTCTGTACTTAATGGATTACCACCTATGTGGTAATTTGTGGGCACTTTGTTTTTGCCAAAGGGGATGACTATACACTTTTTGGCATTTAGCTTGAGGCCATGGCTCTGGCACCAGTTGTCTGTTTCTATGAGACCCTTTTGGAGGATGCTTGTGTCGGCTGGAGAGTTGATTATGGCACCCAGTTTGCAGTCATCTGTGAACATGGTCAGCCACAGTCCTTCCGTGATGGCCTGTACCTTCGAGAAATATATACCGAACAAGAGAGGTCCCAGGACTGAGCCTTGTGGGATGCCACTTGTAACTGGTTTGGAGTCTGACATGGCTCCAGCAATTCTAACCATGTGGGTTCTGTCCTTGAGCCAGTTTGCAACCTGTCTAGTGACATAAGGGTTTATATTTAAGCTGGTGAGCTTATCTATAATGCCTGAGTGGGGTAATGTATCGAAGGCTTTTGCAAGGTCCAGGTAGGCTGTGTGCACCACCTTTCCCTCGTCAATGGCTTTGGTGACTGTTTCAAAGAAATCGACCAGGTTTAAGAGGCAGGATCTGCCCTTAACAAAGCCGAACTGGGTAGGATCCAGTGTCTGTAGGTCCCCAATATCTTTATTTATGAGGTCCATGATAATCCTTTCCATAGCTTTGCAGACCAACATAGTCAGGCTTATGGTGTGATAGTTTCCAGGATCCGTTGAGGCACCACCTTTGTGGAGAGGGACCACTGCTGCTGTTCGCCACTCTTTGGGTACATATCCTGTAGTAAGGCCGAGATTGAACAGTAGTTTTATGTTTGGGTTTAGCTTTTCTTGGAGTTCATGTAGGACACAACCTGGGACACCGTCTGGTCCCATTGATGCTGTGTTTTTTGCTTTGGAGAGGGCGGCTCTTACCTGAGCATCTGAGATGTCAGGGGGGCAGCAGTCTGCTGGGATAGATATTTGCCCTTTTGGTGGGGAGGGGGGGAGAAGTCTGCGCTGAACCTGTCAGCTAGGATGTTGGCAATGTCTGTGGGTGTGGTGTATTTTTTGTCATTTTGGACTAATTCTGAGCATATCTGGGAATTCCCACCCAGGTTCCTAACATAACTAAAGAAAGCCTTGTGATTATCCTTAGTGTCCTGTGCAATTTTTCTCTCGAAGCTGGCCTTAGACGATTTTATGAGTGCCCGTAGTTTTTTGCTAATACTGATCAGAGATGCCTTCCCTTTTTGGGATTTTGCTCTATCATATAGTAGTTTGCTCCTTCTATTGTATAGTTTGTTTATGGCTGGGGTCCACCAGACAGGACGTCTGCCTTTGGAGGATTGGGTCTTGGTTTTATTTGGGATTGCATGATCCATGCATTCCTGAAGGTGTTCATAGAATGCATTTATAAAGGATTCTGCGGTCTGGGCCATAGTTTCCACAGGCCCAGGGGCTTGGAAGGATTCCACCTCGGTTTTGGGGAGTGTGAAATTTGCTTTAGAGAAGTTTTTTACTGTGGTTTTCTGGGCAGGGGGTGGGGTCGGGATGTGAATATCCAGTGAGATTAGTTTATGGTCTGAGCTTAGCTTACCAGTGAGGGTTACACTTCTGGTCTGGAGCATAGAGTCCCCATGTTGGTGATGATCAGGTCCAGTATGTTTTCCCCTCGTGTGGGAGTGGTAACAAGTTGTTCCATAGCATTTGAGTTTATAAATTCTAGGAACCTTTGGGCTAGGGTGCTGGAGCTAGAGTAATGCTCCCAGTCTGTTTGGGTAGTTGAAGTCATCCAATATAATGGTGTTTGGAGAGACCTTCATATTTTCCAGTGTTCTCAGGAAGGCCGAGTGGGGTCCCTGTGTTTGGGAGGGTGGTCTGTAGCAGGCTATAAACTGGAAGGCAGTTTTACCCACTGTTAGTTGCACATGGATAGTCTCTGATCCTTCGTTCTGTGCCACCAACCTGGAGGTGTGGGTATCTTTGACGAATATTGATACTCCCCCCTCCTTTTGTGGTTCAGTCCAAGTTTTGGGGCCGAAAAGCATGGTATGAGGTATAACCTGGTAGTGCTGGGGTGCTCTCAGGAGCCTTGAACCAGATTTCTGTTACTGCACAGATATCGATGTTTTCCATGCTAAGGAGAGTTTTGAGTGCATGCATCTTGAGGTTTAGACATTTGGCCTTGAGTAGCATTACTCTTAGTTTCTTATCCCTTGTGATACCTATGGAGGTGGGTTTGTCTTTTGAGCCTTGCCTAAAAAAGGCACTATGGGGGTAGCAAGAGCCTTTGCCAATATCCGAAGCCCAGGGTGACAGGTGCAAGCCGTCCCTAGCGAAGCATCGTGGCTTGTCGAGCATGTCATCCCAGGCTGACAGGCATTGGATCCCCTTTGAATGACACCAATACTTAAGCCAGTTGTTGAAATTGATCATCTTGTCTTCATATTGTGGCATCATTCTTGGTGAGGCTAAGATGCTACTCAAGGTCAGGGTCATACCGGCCTGGGCTACATGCTCAGAGAGCTCCTCTATGTCTCTTTTCATGTAGTCCAGGGAGGTACATCTCAGGTCATTCACACCAGCATGGACAATGACTGAGTCATATTTGTACTTGCCCTGGAGTGACCTGAGTGCTTGTGTTATGTGGCGGATCCTGGCACCCGACAGGCAGCTCACCGTGACCTTCTCCTTGTTTAGCCTGGTGAGTAGGACGTCAGTGTGCCTGACGATAGACTCACCTATTACAAATGTATCAGGTGTGTTGTTTAGCCTTAAGGGCTTTGACTGTTCGGCACACTGGCTTTGTGAGCTATGTGTTGCACGTGTTTTGTTTTGGGGTAGCAGTTGCTTGGGTGTCTGCTTTGGAGGTCTCTGCTGCTTTGGCAGATTTTTATTTAGAGCCTCCGAGTATGTTTTTGTGTGTTTATGTGTTTGGTTTGCTGTCGCGGTAGGTCTATGTGAGACTGGAATTGTAGTGAGTGTGGTTTCCTTCTCCTCCTGACTGGTTACGCCAGTACTGAGTTGAGAGAGCTTAGCCTCCAGTTTGGCTATATGGTTGCATCTCTCACATGTGTTGGAATTTGTTGGGAGGAGGAGAGGGTTGTCTGTGTACATGAGGCAGTTGTAACATTGCCTCAAGATTCCCAGATTCACCAGCTGGACCGGAGAGGAGATTGACAACTGACCTTTGGACATGCTAGAATAGTATTGGGAATTCCTTTATAATTGAAAAAAAGGGCCAATGGGGAACAGGGTACTCAAGGGGAGTTTATGAGGGTGTAGTGCTTTTAATTATTTAGTGCTGACTTAGTGAGCAAGTGCCAGGTAACTTAAATGCAATGTGTTACAGGTAACTTAAATGCTAAAACAACAAACAGTAACTTTCTTCAAGTGAAACAAGGAAATAAGTACAGTAAGCAATGCAGATATCACTAGGGATCCACAGAAGCGCTGAAAAGCCATGGTTTAGGTGGAATTAGCGTTTCAGGTAAATAACAAGCAAACAAACAACAAGCATACAAACAAAGCTAGATTCAGCAGGCCTGGATCTAGTCTATGCTACAGCAAACAAGGTGTACCAATTTCAGTAAGAAGCAGTTCAAATATGCAGGCACTACAAGCCTTTAACCAGAAATTCCCAGCTCAGAAGGGCAGAGTCCAGCCTCTCCTCCCACAAGAGTGCAGACCATGAACCCTCTTAATGTAAAATAACTGGCCTGAAGCCCAAGTGCTTAAGCCAGAACTAATACACTTTTAGAATAACAGACACTGAGCCCTCAATCAGCAGTTCCCAACTTAGAAGGATGTAAGCTACCTGTCCTGCCACCACAGTGCAGGCCGCAAACCTTCCTAATGTAAAACAACTGGTCTGAAGCCCAAGTGCTTAATCCAAAAGACTTAGAATGATAGCTACACTTTAATCAAGTTACTACCAAGCAGTAATAAATACAATTGAATACTTTAAAGAATGCCTGGATTAGTGCTCAAGTTATACAAACAAAGCTAGATTCAGCAGGCCTGGCCTGAACCCTCAAGCTCTAATTCCCAGCATATGTGCAACACATAGATATTTACTCAGGGCAATTTCACTTTCACCAAAACCATTTTAAGTATTACATTTACCCTTGCTAGAAATGGAGGAACATGTAAAAAACTCTGCTCCATGACTCTTAAGTTGGAGGCTCCATACTGCAACTCCACATATTTTGCACCATGTCCCAGCAAAACCTATGTGTTTTCTGCTTTTCTTCATCAACTACAGATGCTATCTAAGCTTCCTATTTTGGGGACAATGTTTGTTTCTTAATGTTTGATGGCTTGGTAGATGAGAGTCAATTGCCCCTTTTCAGTTACAACTTCCAGCCTACATTGAGCAGTAAATTAAATCAATGCTATTTGCATAGTATACAGTTGAAGTTCCAGTATTAACATCAATTTACAGTTATCATAGTTACAATTCTACTATGTAATTTAGTTTGACAATCATCCTTGAACACTAGATAATGAGCATAGTAATAGGGCAGAATCTCAACACTACTGTGATAAATAATAAAAGTGCTCAAGATAAGCTAAATGCACAGAGAAGTAGTAGATGCATTGCATACGGTCATGGCATGTGTAGGCTGACAAAGTTAATAACCATTTTCTAAAGCAATCACAAGTGGATCTCAAGAGCAGCTGTGATCTTCATCACTTTACTTAAATCTTTATATGGCATCCTGGTTTTAGGTTCATAGGTTCATAGGTTCATACTAGGCTATCTCTGCCCTAGGCATTTATAAGCCTAGCCAGAGTGTGTTTGGCTTTTTGCCACCGCATTTTAAATTAATTTTGCTATGCCCTTTTCGAAAGTTAGTATACTGTGCCTCTGTCTAACAGTGACACAGAAGTGATACCGAAGGGGTAAACCTATGATCTCCCATCCACTCATCAAGATTCCTTTTGAAGAGAGTCAATGAGGGACTCTGCTAACCTGGACTGGGATTTTATTCCAGAGTGAAGGGAGCCTCTGGGTTATGAATCCTGTCCTCCAGCATGTCCTATTTATTTCAGTGCTGAGGTTCAAGTCTCGAGCGCATGTAGCCTCGATGGGATTTGGATTTTCTGAGGTGCAACATGTCCATTAATTCCGGGTTGGACATGGCTTTATACATCAGGCACAGATCGCCTCTAAGCAGGCGGTATGCCACTGAGAGTAGAGCTGGAGTTTCTTTAACCGACAGCATATGGCATCTGTTTGAGCCCTTTGATCCTCTTGGATGAGGTACTTTTGGGGTCTTCCAGTTGCTGCAGGTGTCTGGTAAGGTACATCCCAAAAGGGGCATTGTACTCCAATTATGCTGGGCCTGATGAGGGATGCAGAGAAAAGAGGCAATTCGATGACCTCCCTGATCTAGATGTGAATCCCTTTCATGATTAGGTGGGCTATATAAAATGTTTTTCTAACCACTTTGGCCACGTGGTTGTCAAAATGAGAGATTGCTATCAACTTGGGTCCCCAGGTCCCTAATTACTTCTTCAGTACTTAATGGATGTACCACCTATGTGGTAATTTGTGGGCACTTTGTTTTGCCAGAGGGGATGACTATACACTTTTTTTGGCATTTAGCTTGGAGGCCATGGCTCTGGCACCAGTTGTCTGTTTCTATGAGACCCTTTTGGAGGATGCTTGTGTGTCGGCTGGAGAGTTGATTATGGCACTGTCGCAGTTTGCAGTCATCTGTGATACATGGTACAGCCACAGTCCTTCCTGATGGCCTGTACCTTCGAAATATATACCTAACAAGAGAGGTCCCAGGACTGGAGCCTTGTGGGATGCCACTTGTAACTGGTTTGGAGTCTGACATGGCTCCAGCAATTCTAACCATGTGGGTTCTGTCCTTGAGCCAGTTTGCAACCTGTCTAGTGACATAGGGGTTTATATTTAAGCTGGTGAGCTTATCTATAATGCCTGAGTGGGGGAATTGTTAATGCATGTCGAAGGCTTTTGCAAGGTCCAGGTAGGCTGTGTGCACCACCTTCCCTCGGCCAATGGCTTTGGTGACTGTTTCAAAGAAATCGACCAGGTTTAAGAGGCAGGATCTGCCCTTAACAAAGCTCGAACTGTGGGATCCAGTGTCTGTAGGTCCCCAATATCTTTATTTATGAGGTCCATGATGATCCTTTCCATAGCTTTGCAGACCAACATAGTCAGGCTTATGGGGTGATAGTTTCCAGGATCCGTTGAGGCACCACCTTTGTGGAGAGGGACCACTGCTGCTGTTCACACTGTTTGGGTACATATCCTGTAGTAAGGCTGAGATTGAACAGTAGTTTTATGTTTGGGTTTAGCTTTTCTTGGAGTTCATGTAGGACACAACCTGGGACACCATCTGGTCCCATTGATGCTGTGTTTTTTGCTTTGGAGAGGGCGGCTCTTACCTGAGCATCTGAGATGTCAGGGGGGCAGCACTCTGCTGGGATAGATATTTGCCCTTTTGGTGGGGGGGGGAGAAGTCTGCGCTGAACCTGTCAGCTAGGATGTTGGCAATGTCTGTGGGTTTGGTGTATTTTTTGTCATTTTGGACTAATTCTGAGCATATCTGGGAATTCCCACCCAGGTTCCTAACATAACTAAAGAAAGCCTTGTGATTATCCTTAGTGTCCTGTGCAATTTTTCTCTCGAAGCTGGCCTTAGACGATTTTATGAGTGCCCGTAGTTTTTTGCTAATACTAATCAGAGATGCCTTCCTTTTGGGATTTTGCTCTATCATATAGTAGTTTGCTCCTTCTATTGTATAGTTTGTTTATGGCTGGGGTCCACCAGACAGGACGCCTGCCTTTGGAGGATTGGGTCTTGGTTTATTTGGGATTGATGATCCATGCATTCCCTGAAGGTGTTCATAGAATGCATTTATAAAGGATTCTGCAGTCTGGGCCATAGTTTCCCACAGGCCCAGGGCTTTTGGGAAGGATTCCACCTCGGTTTTGGGGAGTGTGAAATTTGCTTTAGAGAAGTTTTTACTGTGGTTTTTCTGGGCAGGGTGGGGTCGGGATGTGAATATCCAGTGAGATTAGTTTATGGTCTGAGCTTAGCTTACCAGTGAGGGATACACTTCTGGTCTGGAGCATAGAGTCCCCATGTTGGTGATGAAGGACTCAGGTCCAGTATGTTTTCCCTCTGTGGGAGTGGTAACAAGTTGTTCCATAGCATTTGAGTTTATAAATTCTAGGAACCTTTGGGCTAGGTGCTGGAGCTAGAGTAATGCTCCCAGTCTGTTTGGGTAGTTGAAGCCCAATATAATGGTGTTTGGAGAGACCTTCATATTTTCCAGTGTTCTCAGGAAGGCCGTGGGGTTCCTGGGTTTGGGAGGGTGGTCTGTAGCAGGCTATAAACTGGAAGGCAGTTTTACCCACTGTTAGTTGCACATGGATAGTCTCTGATCCTTCGCTCTGTGCCACCAACCTGGAGGTGTGGGTATCTTTGGCTAATATTGATACTCCCTCCTTTGTGGTTCAGTCCAAGTTTTGGGGCGAAAAGCATGGTATGAGGTATAACCTGGTAGTGCTGGGGTGCTCTCTGGAGCCTTGAACCAGGTTTCTGTTACTGCACAGATATCAGTGTTTTCCATGCTAAGGAGAGTTTTGAGTGCATGCATCTTGAGGTTTAGACATTTGGCCTTGAGTAGCATTACTCTTAGTTTCTTATCCCTTGTGATACCTATGGAGGTGGGTTTGTCTTTTGAGCCTTGCCTAAAAAAGGCACTATGGGGGTAGCAAGAGCCTTTGCCAATATCCGAAAGCCCAGGGGTGACAGGTGCAAGCCATCCCTAGCAAAGCATCGTGGCTTGTCGAGCATGTCATCCCAGGCTGACCCAGGCATTGGAACCTGTTTGAATGACACCAATAGTTAAGACAGTTGTTGAAAGTGATCATCTTGCCCTCATATTGTGGGATCATTCTTGGTGAGGCTAAGATGCTACTCAAGGTCAGGGTCACCGCCTGGGCTACATGCTCAGAGAGCTCCTCTATGTCTCTTTTCATGTAGTCCAGGGAGGTACATCTCAGGGCCTGGTCATTCACACCAGCATGGACAATGACTGAGTCATATTTGTACTTGCCCTGGAGTGACCTGAGTGCTTAAAAGGTGTTATGTGGCGGATCCTGGCACCACAGGCAGCTCACCGTGACCTTCTCCTTGTTTAGCCTGGTGAGTAGGGACGCCAGTGTGCCTGACATAGAGTCACCTATTACAAATGTATCAGGTGTGTTGTTTAGCCTTAAGGGATTTGACTGTTCGGCACACTGGCTTTGTGAGCTATGTGTTGCACGTGTTTTGTTTTGGGGTAGCAGTTGCTTGGGTGTCTGCTTTGAGGGGTCTCTGCTGCTTTGGCAGATTTTTATTTAGAGCCTCCGAGTATGTTTTTGTGTGTTTATGTGTTTGGTTTGATGTCACGGTAGGTCTATGTGAGACTGGAATTGTAGTGAGTGTGGTTTCCTTCTCCTGACTGGTTACGCCAGTACTGAGTTGAGAGAGCTTAGCCTCCAGTTTGGCTATATGGTTGCATCTCTCACATGTGTTGAATTTGTTGGGAGGAGGAGAGGGTTGTCTGTGTACATGAGGCAGTTGTAACATTGCCTCAAGATTCCCAGATTCACCAGCTGGACCGGAGAGGAGATTGACAACTGACCTTTGGACATGCTAGAATAGTATTGGGAATTCCTTTATAATTGAAAAAAAGGGCCAATGGGGAACAGGGTACTCAAGGTGAGTTTGTGAGGGTGTAGTGCTTTTAATTTTTTAGTGCTGACTTAGTGAGCAAGTGCCAGGTAACTTAAATGCAATGTGTTACAGGTAACTTAAATGCAAAAACGACAAACAATAACTTTCTTCAAGTGAAACAAGGAAATAAGTACAGTAAGCAATGCAAATATCACTAGGGATCCACAGAAACGCTGAAAAGCCGTGTTTTAGGTGGAATTAGCATTTCAGGTAAATAACAAGCAAACAAACAACAAGCATACAAACAAAGCTAGATTCAGCAGGCCTGGATCTAGTCTATGCTACAGCAAACAAGGTGTACCAATTTCAGTAAGAAACAGTTCAAATATGCAGGCACTATAAGCCTTTAACCAGAAATTCCCAGCTCAGAAGGGCAGAGTCCAGCCTCTCCTCCCACAAGAGTGCAGACCATGAACCTTCTTAATGTAAAATAACTGGCCTGAAGCCCAAGTGCTTAATCCAGAACTAATACACTTTTAGAATAACAGACACTGAGCCCTCAATCAGCAGTTCCCAACTTAGAAGGATGTAAGCTACCTGTCCTGCCACCACAGTGCAGGCCACAAACCTTCCTAATGTAAACAACTGGTCTGAAGCCCAAGTGCTTAATCCAAAAGACTTAGAATGATAGCTACACTTTAATCAAGTTACTACCAAGCAGTAATAAATACAACTGAATTCTTAAAGAATGCCTGGATTAGTGCTCAAGTTATACAAACAAAGCTAGATTCAGCAGGCCTGGATCTAGTCTATGCTACAGCAAACAAGGTGTACCAATTTCAGTAAGAAGCAGTTCAAATATGCAGGCACTACAAGCCTTTAACCAGAAATTCCCAGCTCAGAAGGGCAGAGTCCAGCCTCTCCTCCCACAAGAGTGCAGACCATGAACCCTCTTAATGTAAAATAACTGGCCTGAAGCCCAAGTGCTTAAGCCAGAACTAATACACTTTTAGAATAACAGACACTGAGCCCTCAATCAGCAGTTCCCAACTTAGAAGGATGGGAGCTACCTGTCCTGCCACCACAGTGCAGGCCACAAACCTTCCTAATGTAAAACAACTGGTCTGAAGCCCAAGTGCTTAATCCAAAAGACTTAGAATGATAGCTACACTTTAATCAAGTTACTACCAAGCAGTAATAAATACAATTGAATACTTTAAAGAATGCCTGGATTAGTGCTCAAGTTATACAAACAATGCTAGATTCAGCAGGTCTGGATTTTGTTTTCTTTATGTTCCATGTTGCAGTACCCAAGCTCAAGAAAGTTCTTCAACCCATTACTGTTTGAACCTTGGGTGATCAACCTTGAAAATTAGTGAGATTAAGAGAAGGGTAGCACTATCTGTTACTAAAAGCCAGTTAGCATTTTTAAGCACAGCACAGGGGTGGAGTAATGGATCAGCAATAACAATATATTTAAAGATTTTGTTTTCTGCCATTTGTATATTTTGGGTATCACAAGCAGAATGTAGAGCTAGGAATGGGAGGTCATATTCCAGTTTATGGATTAATACATTCTTATAGCACTGTTTTAATTGGATTTATACTTTATTAGTTATATAGATGGTATATGCTGTGAAGTTAAGAAAAGAGATGAAGATAATTCCTAGGTATTTTGTTCTGTGTCATGGGATTAGTGTTACCTTTGGAATCTGTTATCAGAATGGGGAGCTGCTGGTTACCTGTTTGCTTTTGAGAAGATCATTATATTAGTCATGTTAGGGTTAATTAGTGGCTTGTTGGAATGAGACCAGTTGCACAGGTTAGTTAAGTCTTATTGCTTGTTTTGCATTTCAGGAGGGTTATTTGTAGATTATAAGAAGAGTATGTCATCTGCATAGTTGATAAAGAGGAAAAATTGCAGAGGTTCAAATACTAAGCCTTGTGATACTCCAGTATACTCCAGTATTTAGAAGAACTCATGACTTACTGTAGCATGGATGAAAATATCTGTTTTGTAGATAACTTTGAAACCAGTGAATAGTATTGGTGCTGAAGCTGAATTTAGCTAGCTTTGTTAAGGAATAGGGTAGGGTTGTCAGTTTTGAAGTTCTTTGTCTTATCTATGAATAGACCTGCTATGATGATCCCTTCATCAATATATGGTGTCAATAGCCATTATGAGTGCCATGGACATGCTGAATGCATTGCATTGTTAGAGCAAAGAAATTACTGCTTAGCCAGTTCCGCTGGCCTAGAGGGAGAAAACTCTGTCTACAGCCCATGTATCACATGATCAGTTAGCAGTATGGATGCCTACTAGTGCAAGCATGAGAAGGATGGACATGCCTGTCCTCAGGAGAGGAGGGATATTAGGACTGTTGTATGCTGCAGTTCACTAATAGTGAAGATGTGATGCTTGGAGGTGGTCCTGGGGCATGCTTTCAAATTAACAATCTAAACAAGCCTATATTGGTTTGTGATGTATTGATCTTTACTGTTAAAAAGAAGTGCAAATGCGAGCAATAGTGAGCAGAAGCTACTGTAGGAATTCACTTGCAACACAAAGGAATTACAGCTTTTGTCTGACTTTCAGAACTTCTACGGTCAGAACAATTTTACTGCACTTACTTTAGTATTTAATTGTGTATAGTTTGCATTTTTGTCATAGAAGTCGATTTAAGTTCTCTTTGAATTCTATGGTTGCTGCTTTTCTTTTATATTTTATTTGTTTGAAGCTGAATATGAATTCCTTAAACGAGTATGCAATTAATGATTTGCTAAAGCACAAATATCTTGTACAGTGTAATAAATGCTATGCATATTTAAAGAAAACACCTGATAACACTGATGATCTATGATCATCATGTCAAAAGTTGGATGATTTCCTTACTATTATTAGAAGTAAATCTAGACTTACTGATGATGATTGCACTTGGGCAAGTGGCAAGGCTTGGAGACCTGTTGTTGCATATATTAATGCCTGGTTTAGCGAAATAAACAATGTTAGCCAAAGAGCAAATAGAACACATTTAGGAAATGATATATCTGTTGTCTGTAAAGATCAGCCGACCCCAATGAAACAAGAAGATGCCCCTCACAACTTTGGAATTCTGGATGCAGGTATCCAGCAATCTAAGGATTCAGAGTATTTAGAAGGAAATAAAAAAGAAAGGAAAAAGTTCACAACAAATAACAGCAAATAAAACGGATGAAAAATAAACTGATTAATGTCTGTAAAGTAAAGAGAATTACACACTAAAATGGTAATTCCTTTTGGTATGTAATACACATGCTTACAGGAATAATAACATTTTTCTCTCAGGAAACCTTTCAGTCTACATAAAATAAGTAGCTACGCTTTTTTCCAAAAGAGAAGGTAGGAAAAAGAGACAAGGGGCAGGTGAAAAAGAAAGAAATGTAAACTGAATGTGGAAGGACTGGAAGAACATTACTGTAAGACAAACGTAAGAGAAAGACAGTAGATGTTGACTACATGGCTCAAGCTAAAAGCTGTACAAAGCCAGCTGGATGATTATTTAATACACAATGAATACAGTGGGATTAATAATGACTAATGGTGATGAAGATCACTCCTTTAGTAAGAATGGATAGAACATATATTACTGTATTAGAAGCTGAAGATTCTTCAGATCTGGTCAGAAAAAAGATATTCTTGTAATTGGAGATTCAGTTATTAAGAGAAACTGATAATTATATTTGTGGAGAAGATAATGAACATCAAATGGTGTTATACTCTGCCAGGAGCAAAATAAGAAGATGTGAGACAAGGCTTAAGGAACACTTTAAAGTAAGGAAGTATGGATCATTTTTTTTTTTTTTTTTTCATGTCAGTACAAATGATCTCATCCGCGAAGGGACTCTGACTGTTAGTAGGGGAACTTGCAGCCCGCTTAGATGAGTATCAGCTTTATTCTGTGGGTGTTATGATGTGTTTTTCACAAATCACATATAGAAAGGATTGTCATGTCACCGTGAATAATAAGATTTTTGGGTAAATAATTCTACACAACGGAAAAAATGTCCTGTTTTTAAAAATAAATGGAAATGGGTAGAGCCTCCAAGCAAGTGCCTTCTTGGCAATACACTTGTTCAGACAGGATGACATACATTTGCATAACATCAGGGAAGAGATTTTTTGTAGCAGTGATACTTCTGCAACATATTTGACAAACACTAGGCGGGATTTTTTGCCATGTTGAAAATGCAACATTTCACAGATAGCAACATTTGATGCTTCTCTTCTCGATGGTTGTTAATGCTTGAGCATTAATAATAACGCTTTTTATTTGGAAAATTTGCTAACGCTTCCACAAGATTAATATTGTTGTTGTTTGTGAAACATGGTTAAAGAACAAATGACTGGAAACGCCCAAGTTTTGTCAGGGTATAAAATGTTTTACTGTGACAGACATTCTAACAAAAAAGTCAGGTGGAGGTGTTATAACAGGATTAAATATAGCTATGAGACCTGTGAGTATTGGCATGTTCAGTGATAAACAATCTTGGACACTAAGCAGACTGTGTGTAACTGTCATAATAAAGACAGGCTTGGAAACATATAATAACCTGTTGGAGCATTATAGATCACCAAAGGCAAGTGCAGATGACCTAGAGGCATTCCTATATATTTCTTGCATGAAACACAGGAGAGAAGAATAATATATGGGAACTTAAATTCTCAAGAAACAGACTGGAATGATATTGATTCAACAACATTGGTAAGGAAATTATTCTTACAATGTATATTCAGGAACAATTGCTTCCAGATTGTAAAAAAACACAGGGAATCAAAACATATCAGATACATTGTTTGTGTTCTTAAAGAAATTACTGTTACTCGAGTCGGGAGTCAAGTGTTATGACAGTTGATGTACAGTGACTATGGCGTTTATAAAGGTTAATTTGTTGCTACAACACCTCTGCCAAACTGAAATTTCAAACTAGTGCAGAGAAGGTTCATTACAGATTATATGGAAGCAAAAACAGCTCATTATGTAAAAATCAACTGGAGTAATGTGCCTCAGTGGAAAAAACTGCAGAGAGAATATGGAAAGTTTTGAAAAAAAGAAATTACGAGCTTGACGAAAAATAAAAAAGTGTTTTACATCAGGACCTAGGCATACAATGTCAAGGGGATATATTTCCATAAGAGCAAGATAATTCTGATTAAGGTGGAGAGACAAAAAAATATAACAAATGTGGAAGAGAGGTCAAACTTACTTGCTAACTTTTGATACCTCTTAGTAAACAAGCTGGACAAATTCAAGCATAGTGTGAGACGAGATTGAGAGCAATTTGAAGAAAAATTTATATAAAGATATTGAAAATAATAGGACACCTTTTTATAGATTTATGGCAGATGTTGAAGGAGTGAAGGCATACAAATTGATAAACTGTGCAGATTCTAAAATTTATTTTCAGACAAATAGGATTATAGATATATTTACAGAATCTTATGAAAAACAGTTTGGCATTCCACAAAGGGGTTGCTAAGTTGACCTAGTGACATCCAGGTAACCTCAGATAATTGAATCAAATTATATTATATTGAAAAAGAACTGCACAAACTGGATCCAAAGAAAGCATGAGGAGAAGATGGAATTAGTAATAATGACCTTGAGAACACTTTCAGCAAGAACTTACAGTACCATTATATTCTATTATTCATTGGGTCATAGAAATATGGTGTGATTTCCCAAGACTGAAGCATGCACTTATTAAAACCTGTACTTTTAAGGGAAAGGGGAATAGGACAAATCAGAGCTCATATAGTCCCTTAAGCTCTAACTCTCATGTTGTGGAAAAATAATGGAGAAGTTAATACTGGACAAGTTATTGTTAGAACTGGATAGGTTTGGGACTTGAAACCATATCTCAAAGTGGGACAGGTGGTGACCTTAGTCGCTGCTCCTATGTCGGTGTGGCGCGCTGACATGCGGCTGTACACCTTCTCTGAGTGTAAACACTGACAGTGCATTGCGGGACGGAGGCAGTCTTATGCTGTATCCTTTGCTCCTTGAACGGGTACACTTATGCCTTGTGGCTTCTATTTGCTTCTCCGTTAATTTGGACGGGACTATGTTGCATACTGTACGCGCGTTCATTCTGCACGGGACCTGGCTGCTGCCATTACTATTGTGGGCGGACCGTGGCTGTCAGCACATTAGGTTGCTCACCTCATGCCGGCTTAGACACGCCTCCAGACGCATCCTACCTGGGCTCGCTCACGTACACTACGCGACGTGTCGCAGCTGTGATTCCGGTGCACTCTCATTAATATGTATATGGCGCTACTGCGCCGGATATTCCATGCACCGCCGGCGCAGGCCTTACGCCGGCCTTGCGCCGAGCTTCATGAATCCCGGGGAATGTTAGCCAAAGAGCAAATAGAACACATTTAGGAAATGATATATCTGTTGTCTGTAAAGATCAGACGAACCCAATGAAACAAGAAGATGCCCCTCACAACTTTGGAATTCTGGATGCAGGTATCCAGCAATCTAAGGATTCAGAGTATTTAGAAGGAAATAAAAAAGAAAGGAAAAAGTTCACAACAAATAACAGCAAATAAAACGGATGAAAAATAAACTGATTAATGTCTGTAAAGTAAAGAGAATACATACTAAAATGGTACTCCTTTGGTATGTAATACACATATTACAGGGAATAATAACATTTTTCTCTCAGGAAACCTTCAGTCTACATAAAAAGGCATGCTTTTTCCAAAAGAGAAGGTAGAAAAAAAGAGACAAGGGCAGGTGAAAAGAAAGAAATGTAAACTGAATGTGGAAGGACTGAAGAACATTACTGTAAGACAAACGAAGAGAAAGACAGATGTTGACTACATGGCTCAAGCTGTACAAAGCCAGCTGGATGATTATTTAATACACAATGAATACAGTGGGATTAATAAGACTAATGGTGATGAAGATCACTCCTTTGTAAGAATGGATAGAACATATATTACTGTATTAGAAGCTGAAGATTCTTCAGATCTGGTCAGAAAAGATATTCTTGTAATTGGAGATTCAGTTATTAGAGAAACTGATAATTATATTTGTGGAGAAGATAATGAACATCAAATGGTGTTATACTTGCCAGGAGCAAAATAAGAAGATGTGAGACAAGGCTTGGAACACCTTAAAGTAAGGAAGTATGGATCTTTTTTTTTTTTTTTTTCATGTCAGTACAAATGATCTCATCTGCAAGGACTCTGACTGTTAGTAGGGAACTTGCAGCCCGCTTAGATAGTATCGCTTATTCTGGTGTTATGATGTGTTTTTCACAAATCACATATAGAAAGGATTGTCATGTCACCGTGAATAATAAGATTTTTTGGGTAAATACCTACACGGAAAAAATGTCCTGTTTTAAAAATAAATGGAAATGGGTAGAGCCTCCAAGCTAAGTTTTGGGCACACTTGTTCAGACAGGATGACATACATTTGCTAACATCAGGGAAGAGATTTTTTTTGTAGCAGATACTTTGCAATATTTGACAAACACTAGGCGGGATTTTTGCCATGTTGAAAATGCAACATTTCACAGATAGCAACATTTGATGCTTCTCTGATGGTTGTTAATGCTTGGAGCATTAATAATAACGTTTTTTATTTGAAAATTTGCTACGTTTCCACAAGATTAATATTGTTGTTGTTTGTGAAACATGGTTAAAGAACAATGACTGGAAACCAGTTTTGTCAGGGTATAAATGTTTTTACTGTGACAGACATTCTAACAAAAAGTCAGGTGGAGGTGTTATAACAGGGATTAAATATAGCTATGAGACCTGTGAGTATTACATGTTCAGTGATAACACCAATACTACAGACTGTGTAACTGTCATAATAAAGACAGGCTTGGAACATATAATAATTGTTGGAGCACATAGATCACCAAAGGCAAGTGCAGATGACCTAGAGGCATTCATATATTTCTTGCATGAAACACAGGAGAGAAGAATAATATTATATGGGAACTTAAATTCTCAAGAAACAGACTGGAATGATATTGATTCAACAACATTGGTAAGGAAATTATTCACAATGTATATTCAGGAACAATTGCTTCAGATTGTAAAAAAAAAAACCAGGGAACGAAACATACTAGACATTGTTTGTGTTCTTAAAGAAATTACTGTTACTTCGAGTCAAGTGTTATGACAGTTGATGTACAGTGACCATGGCGTTATAAAGGTTAATTTGTTGCTAAATAATTCTGCCAAACTGAAATCTAAACTAGTGCAGAGAAGGTTCATTACAGATTATATGGAAGCAAAAAACAGTCATTATGTAAAATCAACTGGAGTAATGTGCTCAGTGGAAAAACTGCAGAGAGAATATGGAAAGTTTTGAAAAAAGAAATTGGTTGAGCGCAAAAAATAAAAAAAAGTGTTTTACATCAGGACCTAGGCATACAATGTCAAGGGGGATATATTTCCATAAGAGCAAGATACCTGATTAAGGTGAGAGACAAAAAATATAACAAATGGAAGAGAGGTCAAACTACAACTTTGATACCTGAAGTAAACAAGCTGGACAAATTAAGCATAGTGTGAGACGAGATTGAGAGCAATTTGAAGAAAATTTATATAAAGATATTGAAAATAATAGGACACCTTTTTATAGATTTATAAGATGTGGAAGGAGTGAAGGCATACAAATTGATAAACTGTGCAGATTCTAAAATTTATTTTCAGACAACAGATTATAGATATATTTACAGAATCTTATGAAAAACAGTTTGGCTCCACAAAGGGGGTTGCTAAGTTGACCTAGTGACAGCCAGGTAACCTCAGATAATTGAATCAAATTATATTATATTGAAAAAGAACTGCACAAACTGGATCCAAAGAAAGCATAGGGAGAAGATGGAATTAGTAATAATGACCTGAGAACATTTCAGCAAGAGCTTACAGTACCATTATATCTATTATTCATTGGGTCATAGAAATATGGTGTGATTTCCCAAGACTGGAAGCATGCACTTATTAAACCTACCTTTAAGGGAAAGGGGAATAGGACAAATCAGAGTCATATAGTCCCTTAAGTCTAACTTCATGTTGTGGAAAAATAATGGAGAAGTTAATACTGGACAAGTTATTGTTAGAACTGGATAGTTTGGGACTTGAAACCATATCTCAGCATGCATATGTTGAAAATAGCTCTATTACTACCTGTAACATGGTATTCTATAAATATATGAAAGCTATGAATACAAAATTATGCAGTGATGTCATTTATGTAGCTGTAACTTCAGCATTTGACAGGGTCATGCACAAATCACTAATCAATAAATTAGAACAACTAGGTATTGGTGTACTCTTGATAAGATGGATAGCTGCATGGCTTACAAGAAGGACATGGTAGTTATCATACAGCAACTGAACAAGAGAATTTCATGGTTACAGTCAGGGTGTCCCACAGGGCTCTGTCCTAAGCCCATACTTGTTTAGATTGTATCTGTCATACCTAACCTTTTCATCTGAGGTATTCTACAGTCTCTATGTAGATGACCTGAAATTGGGTAATCTGATTATGTGTTACAGATAAAGCATATCTGCAAAAGAACTTGACTAAAATTGACCATTTTGGCACAGGAGAATAATATGCTGATAAGGACTCCCAAAAACTAAGCATGTGAGATTTGGGAGACATAAATTGAAATGTGAATATTGAATACAGCATGCATTGCTTGAAACTATAGACTCATTTAAGGACCTGGGTATCTGGGTAGATCCAGCTGAGTTTTTCTAATCATATCAACCAATTGGTTAATTATATTTATAGAACTATAGGTTCTATAAAAAGACTTACAAAGTGTAAGAAATCAAAAATGACAAAGTCATTGTTTGTTAGTTACATTAGACCCAAACTTGAGCATGGAATAACAATATGGAAACCTTATAAGAAAACAAGCATGAATAAACTGGACAGAATACAGCAGAAATATATAATGGGCATCCATAGATGTGAAAATTTAAATCATGAAAGACTAACATATCTGAACTTGTACAGTGTCTCTCATTGATATCTAAGAATATATCTTAGTCAGGTATATATGGTATATAGAGACAACTACCTCAGAAAGTACTACAGAATCATCAGACAGCCAATGCAGAAGATTCTACAGGAATGAGAGGTGTGCTAACTGGTTTTCTGAGAGAGCAGCTGATGCATGGAACAGACTACCAAATTACATTAAATCAAGTACTAGTGTAGATATTTTAAGAACAGCCTGGGCACTTATTATGAGAACAAGTATTTTGGTGTATTGTCAGGCTAGAAGGGCATTAGTGACCATGTCTGAAATATTTGTATGTGTGCATGTAAGAAGGTCCCTGTTCATTTCATGTTAGGAATGAGAGTAAGAGAGCATTTTGATTAGACAAAGTTGAGTGGTTATGATTTAAGCATTTGCAAATGTCATTGAATACATGGTTTATGCAATTAGGGGAAATACAGTCTGTTTAGGATGATATGATGATCTGTTAGACATGAAAATTCCTCTCCGTATACAGGCTGAATTGGGATGTGGAAGGATGTATGTTATATTGAATATAGCAAAGTTTGGTAAATAATTTTCAGAAAATGAAAAGGGGAGAGATATGGAGAGGTTGTCTAAGTTGATGTCTGTGCCAATGGTGTGTGATCAGTATATGAGGTAGATTCACTAATTGAATAGATGGGACCATGGGGTGGGTAAGTGCTGGAGATTTGGTGATAAGGTAGCAAGTAATATCCATATGTTCTGGGAGTGTCAAAAGGTGCAAGATTTCAGGGGGAGGACAATAGGGGAGTGGGAAGTTATTTTTGGAAAGGCTATACCATGGATTTGGCCCTTCATTTAACTGGGTACTGGAGGGGGATAAAAAGGATGGAGAAAGAAAGAGCAAATGCAGATTTTATTTATGGCAGGATTGGGGAGAAGGATTGTATCAAGAGTGGAGAAGACAGAATGAATAGAATGTAAAAGTGTAAATAATAACAGACTATATCAAAGAGTATTAGTTGCACAGATGAATAGAGGCTAAAAATTAGGTGAAAAGAAAATGAATGGGTGAGAAGGAAGTTATTTTATACAGGAATGAGAGAGGGGTGATTTGTATATATCGATACCGGATATGGAGTTAACGTTTTAAACGGGCGACAAACTGAAAGCAGGATACATTTCGGTGTTGGAGTCAGTCTGAGGACCAGTTTATCTGGGATTTCTATGAATGATCCAAGAATGTTTTTTTTTTCCTTTTGCATGTATTGTTTTATAAATGTATTGTGAATTTGGACTTAATAAGAATAAAATCATTAATAACTATGCTCCATTTATTCAAAATTTTGAAATCACTTCATACTGAAAGAAAGAGGCATTCCCCCTACAGCAGTGAGGTCCCCCAAGAAACGATGTTCCTAAAAAAATAATATACCTCTTAAGTTCTTTGCTGAAGAAGTCTTGAGAAAGCCAAAACTTAATGGATGATAAATGTCTAAATTCAAGGATCTTTTTTAAAACAATTATCTAATTTCTCCAAAAAATAATAGAACAACATGTTTTGCATTGGGTCTTGGCATAATGGTTAAAGTGTTTACCTCATAGACAGAAGGAACAAGGTTTGCCTCTCACATTTAAAAGGGAAATTGGCTAGGCTTTAAATGGCATGCAAGGACAGTTACGACCGTACGAATAAATAAAAGTGCATTTTCTAAACAGTAGGAGTTATGAAAATGTAATGTCTGGTATTACCGATGGATTTTAATCTTTAATGATTTACCAGAAAATCAAGCATTTTATAAGGGACAGGCACAAAACTATGAAGCAACATCGGGAGCATTCTACAAAATCAGGGACAGTTAAATATGTCCTGCAGTCAAAATAGCAGAATTCAAGGGTCAGTTTCTGTTCCTGAGTAAATCAATAAATTGAAGGGCAGTTATAACCAGTCTTAAAACATAAGAAGTTAAATGAGATGAAGAGCTATATTATTTCTCTCTTGGTACCATTCCCTTTAGATATCTGCTGGACCTAAGGAATCAAATACAAAATCTAATATTCTCGACACTCATTGTCCTTTGTGTCTAAGATCTACAATATTATAGAGCCAACACTATGACTTGTCGGACACAACAAAAACATCCAAAATATACAGAAACCCTTTACCCAAATTTTTCAGAACAAACTTAAAGAGCACTGTCATTGCGTGGATTCTGAGTAAAATTACTTTCAAATAGTTTACAGCTGAATCAGAAAGCAAGAGTACCTAATTTAGCTTTATCTGTGCTATTAGATATGTAGGTAAGCTGCAAGCTCCTTCCTTTAGTAACCACCCTGTACTGCATTTCATTCATTTGTAATACAGTATTTATCACTGTTCTATTATTTATATATATATATATATATATATATATATATATATATATATATATATATATATATATATATATATATATATATATAGATATATATATATATATATATATAAATAGATACACACACACACACACACACACACACACACACGCATACATACACACATATGTGTGTGTGTGTGTGTGTGTGTGTGTGTGTGTGTGTGTGTGTGTGTGTGTGTGTGTGTGTGTGTGTGTGTGTGTGTGTGAGTATGTATGCACACTGTCCTGTAATATTTATAATATAGAATATTATGACAGGGTTGCTGATCATAACCTGCTTTCTGATGCTCATGGATGCCAAGAAGTTGATGTGAAACTGAAGAGGTGAATTTTGGCATTCATAACCCATAAAGCTTTTACTGTTCCATGTACTACTAAAGAAAAAAAAAAGCTCCAAGTGTTTTGTCTTCTTTCAAGGCTGTACAGCACTTAGTGTCTGCTGTGAGAAAGGCAGTAACACATGCTCCTATGTAACTCAGACTTGAAAACATTACTAGCACAGACAACAGGCAGAATCAAATCTCATTTGAATTCTGCTGCTGTCGTTTGCTGGTAAGTACTGGCAGATTTAACTGCTTAGAATGATTCCCCATCATAACAAGTGAAACAGGTGGTGCTTAACATTTTTTAAGACTGTTTTTCATGCCACAGAAGTGCTTAACTGATTTGTCTTTTTCCAGATATCAGAGGATAATCACATCACTCTATGCTCTACAAGCTCAGTATGACCATCTTAAGAAAGGACTACTTATTTAAATAATATTGTGCAAAATACTATAAGGCTCGACATTCTAGATGTGTTGTTGCTGTACCCATTCAGTGAACATTTCTTGTACACATGAATCACATTGCACTGAGCTGCATTCAGGGCAGAATCCAAGTTATTGCTTAGTTTTTTTATGCAGTAAGATGCAAATGCATAAGGGTGCAGCATATGGAAAGCAAATTATCTGAAGAGTTGTCTTAACAGCATAATACCCACATAAGTGCATGTTTCCATAGTGATAGATTAGAAGGGAGTGTGAGACGAAGTGAGAATCAGGATGTCAGGGACAGTGATAGAACCTGAGATACACCTTGGTAATGTGGAAAGATGAATTATTGAATCTGAATATGGTTGAACCCTGACATAACATTTTTTGATGACTCAGTTCAAACCATGACATATTAGCTAACAGTTGTATTTGCACTTAAAGTAGATTGACTAACAAATGAATGAGCAGGTCAATAAAATATAGATAGATATCTAGATAAACAGATACATACATACATACACATACACACACATACACACACACACACACACACACACACACACACACACACACACACACACACACACACACACACACACATATACACACACACACATGCATATGTTTATAGATAAAAAGATGCAATGTTGACATATTTTGATTTTAGTAAAAAGATCACATACAAAGAGAATAAATAGCCAATGGTATAATGCAGTAAGTTTCAAACTGTAATGACATTAAGCTGGGTTTATCACTATGACAGCAACATTAGGTATAATCTTACATATTATATTTTTATAGCAATTACCTTTTCTTTCAGTATCTTAAATTCAGATCTTAAGTAGATTTTATGGGCAGTATACTATAAAGGCATGCAACCCATTATTTTTATTTCATGGACAATTATAAAACAATACACATATATACTTTACTCTTTCTCACTGGGACACTTGAATGCTCTGTTAGAGGCATACTCTGATGTAAAGATTGCTTGAAAAATTATGTTAAATTAATCTTGTTAATATACAAGTAAATGTGAAATGAACTGTCTGCATATTAGTCATCATAATAAGGATACTGGAACCATTTCATGTTCCTCTTTGCTGATAATTTATACTACTTCAGACTGTTTCAAAGCAATTTATAGGCCCTTTAGTGGCAGCTCAGAGTGGCACTGAAGTATTTAATACTTACCTCTTCACTTCATTTTAAGCTGAATTTCTTACACACACACACACACACACACACACACACACACACACACACACACACACACACACTGAATAGAGATTAATGTCAAATCATCTGATGGTTTCATGTGACTCTTCATTTTGAAACATACTGAAGAGGAAATGACAATTAAAAATGTAACAAGACATTTCAAGGACTGGTGACACAGTCACAATTCAATGTATTTTGCAAGAATAAAAAAAAATATTATGAATGAAAAAAAATGATGAGGACTTAAAGGATGGAGTATAAACAGATAATATCCAATAAAACATAAAAAATAGTAAAAGAAGCAAAAGAATAAATTATATCCCTAGATGTGAACAAATACTAATCATACCTTACATGTCCTTACTTTCCCTTATTCACTCATTCCCTTCTGTCAATTTCTCTCTCCTGGCTTTCTGTCTAAATATACCATAAGCCTGTTTTTGTCTCACTTAATTTTGCAATCCATTTGTATTATACTAACATATATATGCACAACTTACTTTCTTGTATTTAGCCAAACTTATCTGCTCTCTGTTACATCCATCCCCTTGAACTTACATGCCCACTACTATACTTTTTTGCATCTTACTCTACTCTACCATCGCAATACAATAACCACCTCAAACTATTTTAAATTAACTCCAGGCTTACCACCTTCCCTTCTTCTATGCACACAAACTAGCATTGCACTATAATTTTACCACTGACCAATCACATCAAACTCACCCATCCCTATCACAAACTGCAAGGTAAAACACCTAACCACATTATCAAAGCCCACTCTGAAGTCAAAACATTCCAACCTTACCTTCTGCTGCACACATATCACATTATAACAATCTTTATTTACACCTGTACTACATTCAAACACACAGATTGTATTATGTTTAACCCCACTATCACAGTTGACATGCTTCTCCTAACTTGCCTCGCCTCTTTACTCTTAATTCTCAACCTCACTAAAGCTATATCTTTGAATACCCCCACACACCAACACACATCAACAACCTCCTCTAACCCTTTCCCCATTAAACAACACAGCTTCTCACATATCTCCTCCCAGCTTTTCTCCTATACCCTCCCATTCTATTCAAACCACAAACTGGCCTCCTCACCTCCTATGAAACCACACTTGACACCAGTACTCTCACCTAGGAATAAAAAACACTTCCAATGGTATGCATTCCTCATTACCTATCTACTCAAATGTGGAGACATACATCCTAACCCTGGCCCACCCTCTAATCCTAATCACAAGAGTATCCCCAAAGACTTAAACATACTTACACTTAACCTTAGAAGTATATGTAATAAAATAGCCCCACTGCATGCCTGGATTGATCAAAATAAACCTGACATACTAGCCCTTACCGAAACATGGCTACACTCCAATGCAAAAGAATCAGAAATAATACCTTCAAGTTTTGCAATAACCAGAAGAGTTAGATCTAAAAAAAAAGGGAGTGGGATAGCACTTCTTTATCTCTCTACACCCAACATCACACTCTATGCCACTAATATACCCATCTTTTCCAATGCCGAGGTACTAATCTCCTGTTTGAACCTTAATATATCAAAAAGAATTTGCATAATAGTAATATATATCCCACCAGGTAACAATATACCAGTGTTGGAAAATATTTTATCCTGGACATCCCAAACAATAAACCTTGAAACAATAATCTTAGGAGATGTAAATATAGATTGGCAAACCATAGCTTTCGACTCCCCCACAAATAGTATAAATCTGTATGATTTTTCTCAGCTTATCAATGCTCCAACAAGATACAGCAAAGATCTTGCCTACCAATACACCTTAGACTGGATTCTAGCATCCCATTGTGCTAATTACCCCTCTTCTGGTACACTGCCTAGCTCCCTGAGTGATCATCTACCAGCTTACTTCCCTAGAACAAACTCCCAACAACTAAGAGTACACACTATAAAATCAGTTAGGAACTCAGTTAATTTTTGTCAGCATAAATTCAACAATCTCCTACATGAAATAGACTGGACACCCCTTAAACAACTACCCCTTAATGATGCTGTACTATACTTTAATAACACCTCCCTTCACATACTTAATACACCAGCTCCCATTAGTATGAAAAGAATCAAAAAGAACTCGGCACCATGGATCTCTAAGGAATGTAAACACCTGATGAAGCAAAGGGGCCTAGCCTGGTCAACCTGGAAACTAAACAAAATCCTGTTAATTTCAAAACACTACATAACTAAGTGACAAAACTAATCAACAGAGATAAGAAGTCATAGTATTCCCAGCTTCAAATCCAGCACTAAATCAACCCCAGTAAATTTTGGAACACCATATCTTTTCTACTTAACCCTGGAAGAAATGGAGAGCACACCCTATCACCTGATACCCCTCCATCACAAATAGCTGAATACTTTAACAAACACTTCATAAAATCAATTTCAGACTTACTAACTAACAACCGTATGCTGGACCCCCCCACCCGTCAACCTATTCAGACACTGAACCCAGACCATCAACTACTTCTAACCCTGTCATTACTAACCCCCATACTCAACAACATGTCATACAAACCCCATTCTCATTTCAGCCCATACCCACTGACACCATT